>NW_013668832.1:70126-78940 GCF_000517525.1 Limulus polyphemus
TATTCCCATCAAAATTGTACTCATAATTCAAATTGAGATATCCATCATTCTTCGCTTATTTGCCCAACACATCAAACAATTCTTTTGCAAGGTATCCTCTTCCTATTTACAGCCAGCAACACCCAAAACTTTTAATGTCATCAGCAAATTTAAATAATCTATTAACCATTCCTTTATATATGTTATTGATATAAATCAATGAGAGCAAAGGTTTCAACACTGAGCCCTGAGGTATGCTATTCGTGACATTAATCCAGTTTGACTGAACTCCCATTTATAACAACCCTCTGCTTCTTTCCATTTAGTCAGTTTTATCTAATGAATCATCCTATCTTCCACATCTACATAGATAACTTTTTATAAGCCTTTTATGTGGCATTTAGATGCTATCTTAAAATCCAGATACACCAAACCTACACTTGTACCCTCATCTACATAAGCAGTATCCTCTTCAAAGAATGTCCAAAGTTTAGTAAGCCATGATTTTTTCATTAGTGAGTCCCTGCTGACTACCAAACAAAATTTTAAACTTTATTAAATGACTTTTCAAAGGATCCTTTATCAAAAACTTCCCCAAAACTGATGTAAGACTAATAGGCCAATAATTACTGGGAAAATTTTATCACCTCTCTTGAAAAGAGGAGTAGCAATAGCCAACTTTAAATCTTCTGGCACCTGCCTACTATTCAATTGTGTTTGTATAGAGTAGCTTTCTTAAACTTAACCCTTCTGTTTCAGACCTTGGTAAACCAAACATTATCCTTCTTTTCCCTATTAAGAACCATCTTAAATTAATAGTTATTTTTTTCTCATTACTAGATGGACCAGACATTCTCTGTAGGTTGCTTCCCTGATTTCCCATTTTGTTTGCCTTTCATCCATGTCAGTATACCAATGTAAGTGGTATATCTACCGCCATTGGTTTTCTTATCATGGTTTTTCTCGATCCTGTTCTACACTCCCATACCTGACTTCCTTCCTTACCTGACTTTTTGACAAGGGGCTTTAGGTATCTATCATTGCTGGTTATCACTTTCCATTTCACAAGTGTTTGTCATGTCTTCACTTCTTCACCCTATTGTTTCCTTCCCTCCACTTTTGCCATCCCCCATATCCTACCGCTCTTCCTGATTGGAACCTCAATGTCATCAGCCATACACTTACACTTCCTCCCTTCTAGTCTATGTCATCCTATTCCTTATATCATTTTTTATTAAAGACCTTTTTTCTCTTGGCATGAGAATGTCTACATTCAGATTTTTTGCTCTTAATGTCTCTTGCACATTACATTACAGGACCTATGTCATCCTCTACCCAGATTTGTCATTTTTGCCCAAAACATTTGCCACACTTGAAGCCGATTATGCTTTCCCTCCTTTCCATTTCTCACCTTTATCATCATTCCAATATGGATTACCTATAATGTCCTGTCTGGGCTCTCCACTGTTACTTGGTTCACACTGTTCACTTCCATGGTTCCTGTTTGTTTATTCATTGGAACTTTTCCCTTTCCTGTGATATTTCTCCTATTATCCTTATGGGTTCGATTGGCCAGCTTATTCTTTCCTGGCTCCTGATGATTGTTATCTATTCCAATTCCCCTCCAATCAAATCCATCACCTTACCATATCCCTGGCTGTTTTATTCTATCGTCCATTAGAGGATATAGTTTGTGTCGGCATATGGACCACTTCCCATACATATATTTCCCATTATCTTCATTGTCTGGACATTTCCTGCTCTACAAGTTACTGAATAATCTCCCATCACCATCTCAATGAGTGGGTAGGTACTCTTTTTTTTTTTTTCTACTTCTTTACAGGGGCCTTTTCTTGCAGATATGAATCTCGCTCAGTGGAAAGTGCTGCCTGACCAGGTATACCTTTTCTAAAACCCACACTATCTAACCATCCAAGTCAATAACTCCCACTTCAAGACTGCTTGTAGTTTTTTTCTCATGGTGTTTTGCTTCATAAATATGTTAGCTCTGGAACATATACTCATGAAAAGTAACATGTGTAAAGCAGAAGGGGATTGCTGCCCATTCTTACCACTCATTCATTTGACTGAAGCAGGAATGGTCTGCTTTTTAAAATAGGGTTTCATGTTCACCTGTTGCACTGTCTCTGGTACTGCTTTCCCCCAGACTCTCCATTGTGCTGATTCTCCCCCCCTCGTTTTATTGAGTATGGGAGCCCTTGCCACTTGTCAGTTCTTAGTCACTGGGGTGATGTATCATGGAGACTTCTTCATGAGTGTGCTAAATTCCACTCAGTTGATAGGTAAAGCAGTGGAAGTTAACATTTCGGATAGATTCTTACCTCCTTTCATACTTCCCACCCTTCCTCTTTCACTTCTGGTATCTTTTCATTTTCTGTTGCTCAGTCTCAAAGTGAATTTTGGGTAAGTTGTATAGAGGGTGTCAGCTATGTTGCAAGTTGTGTTGCACTCCTGTTGGTGGAGGGTTGTCGCATGATATCACGCAGCTTCCTCATGTAAAAACACATGAAGGTAGCCACGTGTATCAAGGCTAGTGGCGAGTTAAAATTTGTGTATTAGAGAGCATTATAAGCCTGGAAAAGCTATTCTGTGAACAGAGGTAAGAATCTATCAAAAATACATTTTCACTGTAGGAAAATGTAAACTTCTCTATGGTTTTATACAACTTGAAACAAAAGCATTTTCAAAATTAGTCCAATCTTTACATTTATCACACCCCACAGATTTGACTCCATATATTCCTTCACTAATATAACCATTTTTGCTGTTGCAGATAATATCTAATTAAAATATTTCCCTAGATGCATAAATTTAATAAATTTTGGTCTACTCTGTTTTATAAGTTTTAAGTTTAAAAACAAATTTAGAAATTGAAAACCAGTACAATAGTTTACAACCTATAGTGCTTTAGCATTAATGATTAAAACAGTACAATTTGTTAAATAAACTTGAAATATCAATAACAATTATTATTTTAATTATGAAGTACTTATTTTCCACAAATACTTCCACGGTTTTAAGAAATCTTGATAAGTCCAAAATGTTTTTATGTACTCAACCAGTACTTAGTCTTCATTTAAATAATTCCTAAATAAATATGTTTAATGAGAGGACCTGAATCATTTTTTTAAAACTTTTAAGACAACATCAGTAGTTCTTTGGAAACTGAAAAGAAGTCATAAACCAAGACAATTTACTTTTTTTAATGAAGCTTCCTCAGTTGGTAAAAGAGAAATCAACTAGAATTTATGTTGGCTTTTAAAGTTGTTTAATCAGAAGTTATGTGATACCAAGCATTCAATAAATGTAACAGGAACATATTTTATAGATATATATTTTCAGTTTGTATATTTTTCTTAATAATGATCCTTAAGTTTTCTTTTGTGTACATCTTGTTCTGTACCCAGTATCATTGTGTTTTCATTCTTTATTTTATGATTAAGTTGTTTTTTATGTGTTCATTTACAGTACATATGATCCTATTAAGTACTTATAAAATTTTGTGGACTGGTTGTTAGGCCACTCGATTCACAGTCTGCTGGTCACAACATTGAAATCTGTCATTAAACATGCTTACTGTTTCAGATGTGGGGGAATTATAGTGTGTCAGTCAATCCCACTGTTCACTAGTTCACAAGTGTTGGCTGTGGGTGATATTTGACTAGCAGCCTTTCCTCTAGCTTGTCTCTTCAAAATGGCTAGCAGAGATAGCTCTCAAGTAGCTTTGTATGAAAATGTAACAAATGGACAATTCTTGTTTTTAGATTTCTACTAGTTTCTCCAGTATATTCATAGATTCACAATTTTCACAGTTTCTTTGGTAGATATATATCCATTTGTGCAGTCTTCATTTGTCCAAAATTTTGTATGAATTATTTTCTGACAAGGTACCTTACTTCCTCTCACATACATAGCTATTCATGTTCAGTGCTGCCCTCTATTAGCAAAAACTTTTTGGCATGCCACAAGCCTTTCACTCCCATGCACCCCTCGATTCACATGATTTAACTGTTTCTTGCATGCAAATTATCATGCGACAAACCTCCACCAATAGTAGTGCCACATGCGACTCCCTCTGTTCTTTTCTACCTAACTATCATTTCTTATGTGGCAGTGCTCATGTTCAGACATTTAGTTTATGCTCTCTTCAAGTGTTGTTTTTTTATATCTTTGTATCAGTTTGTCTTGACAAGTTTACTATTTATTATACAATAGTGATATCTGTAACTTATTCTGAAGTGGAATTATTTTATACTTCTACATAATACTTCATTACAAATTCATTACAAGTTGCTGTATTCCTTCCTTTAAGCACCTCTGCCCCTATAAGTGTACCCATGCATAATTTCCAAAATAAAAATAAATAAGATTCCTCTTTATCCTTCATTGTCATGATTTTTAGGACGAAAATATCTAACTTATCTTAGGTCAGAATTTCAACTTTTCTGTCATTGCCAGTTGTGCTGAAAATATTATCCAACACATGATTTCTAATCCACATGCAACATGTGAGTTTCTGTTTAAGGTATATAACTCAGTAAAAAAAAGAAATAGATGCTACAAAGTTTCATATTTCCTTGGGAAGATCTGGTGTTTGACTGTGTAAATCATCAGGACTTAGAATGTAACATAGGGGTGGCAGTGATTTTTGAAAAAACTTAATTCCAAGAATTGTTTCCTTACTAGCAATCAATGCAATTTAACAGGAGGAATACACAGTATTAGTAACTGCCCATGGTTTCCCTATTTTTTAAAAATTTCCAGTTTGAAAGTTGATCATACATAAATGTGGATGAAACACCTTAGATATTCAGGGCTAATATTGCTCATTTTTTGGAACCAATAAATAGCCTGTATGTTCAAGTTGAGAAAACAAAATTACTAACCTCAATGTTAAAGTGGGAGTTTAGTTGTACTCGAATGCCTGTGACTTTCTTGTTAATAATGCATATAACAAAAAAATTGTTTCTACGTGAGCTCATTGTTCAGCATGAAGAAAGATTCTCTTACAATATACTTAATGAAGTATACCAATCAAGAAGCTGGCAGTGATTATATCATATCAAGTGGTTTCATGGTCATTTTCTGAAGGCTAAGTTGTTTCTAATTTTTTGCACATAAATGTCTAAGAATATACCTTTTTAAGGATATCTGAACCACTTTCGTCTAAACTTTTTAGAAATGTTTAAATTCAGGAAACACATCAAGTACATAATATTTACATAACTTTGGCACATAAGAACCCCCCCTAAATCCTGTACTTATTAAAAAAAACAAAGAAAACTGGATATAAAGAAAACTAGACAGTAGCGTCAGCAAACCTGTGTGTTACAAGCCTTTTATCTACAATTGGGTCGTTGGTTAAATCTAAAAAAGTCAAAATTTGTTTCACTTTTATTTATAATTTTATAATTATAAAGCAACTGCCATTCTGTAAATAATGTTTTTAAGTTATGTAGCACAGTCTGTCTACTGTATGCAAATACATTTCTTTACAACTGTCATAAAAGGACTAAAAATAATAGAAAAATTTAATGACAGAAGAAAAACCTACCTTGCTCAAGTGTAAGTGGTTCAGCATCAGAGGCCATTTTACTTTATAGTTTCCTTCTTTACTTTTATTCTCTACCAAGTACTGTAATCAATAAAAAGTATCTCATATAAGACCAACTAGGTAATTGTTCCCAAATAATGTAACAAAATTTTAATCAGCAGTTAGTTACCTCTATATTTATAAAATTGATTTTTTAAATTACACACACTCAAATGCTTGTGTAAACTCTACTACTGCTCACCAATTACAACTTATATATTAACAGTCTCTCGATACAATGTGCACTATATACTAGCAATACAAAACAAAGCAAAATACAATAATACACATTTTTATTCTGAATGTGTGCCACTAAAGTAACTTCTACTACTATTTTTAACTAACTTGAAACTAATGATTATAAGTAATAAGTGACAAATAATGAGTACAGAATGTCAAACCAACAGTTTGCTTACTGATAACCCTCAGTCACTCAGCCTACCTACTACTGAAGACAGCAAGTAGGTGATCTAAATATCCCAATGGAGATGAAAATACAGATAAATGGCTAGCACATCTGCCTTTCTAACAAAACCCATGATCAAATCCAGATTCCTATTTCCACATAAATAAAGAGTATTTTTGGTCTTTCCTGAATACTGCAGCAAATTATTAAACTGTGATGATGACTATAAACTAATTAGTATTTAGTCAATAAAAAACAGTAAATAACTAGTAATTAAGTTAGATTACTGTATAGGTAAATATCCATGAAAACAACTGATTCATGACTTCCTTAAATTTTTTAAAATTTTTTTCCAAAATGATGTTTTGAATATATTACTAGTTTTCTAGATGCTTGAATGTACAGTGGGATACTTCTTTTATTTTTAATTTTCTCATGTATGATTCATATCTCATTGTATTAGAATTATTCCATTTTATTCTATGGTCTTTGACATGATGGACTTTTGCCAATAGATCAATATTCAAGAGCTTTGTATATCTATTGTTGTTGTTGTTTTTCTTTGTCTAACTTAGTGGAGTCATTTGTACAAGAGATGCTATAAATGATGTTTTTATTTTACAATTAGCTTTTAGGTGGTTCAGTGTGTAGTAAGTGTGATTGTATTATGTTGTGGCTTCTGAATACTCCTGAATTTATGCTGTTTGCATTTTCTGTGTATGTTTTCAGAGTGATCTTTGTCATTGAGGGATATAGCTTTGTGTTTACTGTACTATTCTTGTTCATTCTTAGTATTTGTTTTATCATCTATTCAGGATGACTTAGCATCTTCTTCATTACAAATTGTGTTTGTTTTGGACTCTAGACAAACTTTGATATGTGGTTTTACACTGGTGGAGTGATTCATATACATATACACATATATATATGTACAGGTATTTTTGGGTTTTTCTGTATTTTCCTGTACTGTATGAGTTATGTGTCTTGATGACTAGTATTGTAGGAATGAGAACTAGTTATCTTCTTCTATTTGTTTCATTAATTGTATATCTGGAAGTGATGACTGGAGTAATGTAGTTATTTTGTATGATAAAAAAATAATCATTAGCTCCAAAACAAGGCAATATTTATTTCAATCAATGTTTTGTTTCTATAACTTCTTCAAAATTGGCTCTGTACTTACACTGCTAGACTCACAATCACATTTCAAATAGTCTGTCAGAGTCTCAGGAGGGTGGGAGATCAGACGAGTGGGTAGAACACCTGGCTTTTGCCACACACAAATTTATAATCCTGTTTGGGACTTCCTTTAAGATGGTAGCATATTAACAAGCTGTGATGTGAACTAATTAGGACTGTGTAATAATCCTTTCGATACGGGTCAAAGGCCATGTCATCATGTTTGTTGATTTGCATTCAAAATTTTATTGAACTACTATTTTTATGAATTTATGTCAATAAGTTTGGTATCAAATTGTAGATTATAATTCAAATTCTATTGTTATACATTAGTTAATTTCTTAATTTAAAAGTAAATATTAAAAAAACACCTAAATATTGATTTTTATGTGTCACGTGGTATGTTGAATGCAGCACTGGTTCAAATTAAATGTTTGTGATGTCCAAATACAAAGTCTGTAGTTTCATGCAAATTAGGAACTCAAACTATCTATATTGACAAGCTAGAATATAAAATAAGAACATCATATCTTTTATATTTGCTGAGATATTGCCATGTTTACTGAATCAAACACAGTGGCCCTGCCTACATTTCCTTATATACACCTACTTCTGTCTATGACATGTGAATAACCAATTGAAGCTCAGAATGTCCCCCTAGTGGATTTCTCAGCTATTTTCAAGTACTACAATGTCAAACTCGTTCTTTTGATACAAGACTTCAGGTTCATAAGGTGAGTCTTTCACCTGCTCGAACTTTCATATTTTTTTAGGCCCAAATACAATGTAGGTACTAAGCTTGATAAATTATAGTGAAAATCTAAGGTATGGATATAATAATTTATGATTATTTATTGGTTATTTCAAATGTATATATATAAAACCTAAAAAAAATTATTTTGTTTCACATTCTCCACGTGTGAAATTTGATAAGGCTTATTAGCAAATGAGTACAAATTTTGTAACTAGAAGAGATAATTGTTTGCTTTAATTCTTTATTTATTGTTCTATGTTTTAAGAAAAATAAGTTTAAGAACTTATTTGTAAATAATAATAATGTATATACATAAATAATGTATTGTAACTGAAATGTGACTGTATTTTAAAAAATACTAGTCCACTAAAATACAACCAAGACAGGTTACTTTGTAAAACCTAAAGGCCTGTTTTATATTCTTAGATGCGGTAACAAAATTGCATATGTGCCGCATCATTGCAGCTTCTGTAATATTAGACAGACGTGGCTGGTAGGTCAATATAAAAATATATATATATATTTAAATGTATATTGTTATGAGGTTTAAGCTATTTAGACTAAACATTTGTGTTTTCATGATATAATTCGTAGTCATTATAAAACAAAAAAATTATAATTTATATTTATTTCCTTATTTATTTTATGGTGGTTATGAGATCGGTCAAATCGGCCAAACCCTTACAGAGATTTGTGGTAAAATAACAGATAAAATATAAAGCTTTTTAAGGAATGTTTGATAACTATCTGGACATTATAAAGATTTTGCATGTGAAATTTGAAAATTTTCTGATGCATAAAAGTATTTTTAATCTTAATATCAAAATTACCTTGCATGTTTGATAGTCAATATGTGAAAAAGAAAAAAGGCATGAGAAAAAC
>NW_013668832.1:79940-94138 GCF_000517525.1 Limulus polyphemus
AATATCAAAATTACCTTGCATGTTTGATAGTCAATATGTGAAAAGAAAAAAGGCATGAGAAAAACATTACTTAAAGAATCTTAAAAGTTTATTAAAAAAATCTGATATTTTGCATACAAAAGCCTTTTAATGTTTACTGATAATCTGCAAAATTTCATGAAGATACATTTATTAATTTAAAAGTTACAGCATGAAAACTATATCAAGTATAAAATGGTTATGAAGTCGGTCCCATGACCAAGCCCGTGCTGAAAGAACTAACTAGAATCAAACTTACTGAGTGTATCCTGATGACAGTGACAGAGATAATTTGTTTCAGGACTTTTACATGTACTATGTCCATTAAGCACTGAGAAAATGGTAGACACGGCAGAGTATTAAAGTAAAGAGTGGAAAATAAAACTTTGTTACTATATATCATAGTTTTCAGAAAACATCCTGATAACGAGTTATAACATATCTGGTTGGCAAACTTAGATATCAAGATTAGTCTATCTAAATTCTAAAACATTATAAGATGATTTAAGGAAAAGCTGCTCAAATTAGTATAAGTTTAAAGGCTTAGCCAAACTTCATGTAACATCAAGACAAC
This sequence comes from Limulus polyphemus, assembly GCF_000517525.1. NCBI lineage: Eukaryota > Metazoa > Arthropoda > Merostomata > Xiphosura > Limulidae > Limulus > Limulus polyphemus. The sequence goes on from NW_013668832.1 coordinate 80,533, forward strand.
TACAGAAAATTACTGTCATCTGCACAAGTTATATTGGTATGATTTTATTGTAATAGTGAGAGTAAATGTTGTTACATTATGATCTCATTGATGACAAATTACTTTTGTGTGATTCTGTTTTATTTGGTCTTGCATGGATTAGCAATGTGTTAAACAGGAGAGTTTGTAGTCTGTTGGTATTTGCCATACATACATAGATAGGTGGAAAGATGAATGATTGGAGAGAGAGAGAGTTAATTATTTGCTCATAGTTAGTTGATTTTGTTTATAGGACATGTAGAACTCATTGTCTTTTCTTCTATCTTGTCAGATGTTAAGCGGGCCATAGAATTACTTGAGAGGCTTCAAAAGAGTGAGTACAGCTCTTGGTTGGGTACAGTATTCCATGCAGGGGTGCATGCTCTTTCTTTTCTTTTCCTGTAAGAGATTAAAATCTGGCTTTTTTCACCTACTAATGAAACATAAGGTACATCTTTGTAAATATTGTATTTGTTAGTTTAAAGAACAGCATAAGAAAATAAACTTAATGTCTTGAACTTTGTAAGGCAGATATTAAGTATTTAATATTTCTTTTGGTGCTTAATTTGAGGATAGGGGGGTTTAATACAGAATTTTTTAAATGTATGACAATTTATGGAATGGGTGAATAATAAGATGTGAAAGTTGGTGTTTATTAAGAAATTATTCATATAAAAATCACAGTAAATATAGTGATTTTCAAAACTATATAAACTTAATAAAAAAATGAATGAAATATACCTTGTATACCAATCAAATGGAATAACAAATCGGGAATAAAACACAGATGAACTCGCAACAAAATCATTAGGCCCAGTGCTACCCAGATTTGAAAAATAATCTACAAAAAAGATATATAGTTTCTAATGAGCATGTGCTATAGTGTAATACAATAAATATGTACTTGAAAAGGAACATAAAAAATTTAGTTTATTAAACAGACCCATACCTCTATTGTGTTCAAGGTTCATTGTTTTGAGTCATTCCTTGTCAATATTATCAGTATATAATACATTATTGGACCCACTCCTCACATTACCAGATTTTGCTTATGTATTGCATGGTTGTATTTTGTTATATTTATAACTGTGCAACATTTCAGCATACCAAATCTATTGTAAAAAAGTTAGGGTTGTGTTAAATAGAGAAGGGTATGTCAAATATGCTAATTTTATATTATTTATCAACAATTGTCTCTATCAAATAAAGAAATATTTGTTTTTCAGTTTTCACCCAACTTTTCATAGTCTTCAAGACTAATTAACTTCTCACCACAGTGTACCCACAGACAGAAAATTAGAGGAAAAATGATTTTCAGTAGCTAATTTTTAGGTCCGGTGTGAAAGTCAAAGTTCACTATGTCAACTATGACTTTTTCCAGGACAGGCAAAGATATGGTAGTGGTCAGTTAATTATGCATCCTTTACATCTGTCATGCCCATATATGGGTGCATACTGTCTTAAGGGTAAAATTGCATCATTCAATTAAAAAATTATTGAAAATATATTTGTAGTTCTTCCATGCATAAAAAAAAATTCAGAGTTTAATTTATTTAGTTTTTTTTACATAAACGTTATTAGAATAGTCAAACCATTCTTCTACTGATGATTTTTCATCTGACTCCCCACAGACTTGGATATGTACTGCAAGTATTTTCTTCCTTATCAATTGAGTGAAGACTGTACAACTCTTTCACTGAAGTATGGTCCAACCCAAAGAGTGAATTTCCTATTGTACAAGTAGTAATTTCCTATTGTACAAGTAGTAATTTCCTATTGTACAAGTAGTAGCAATAGTGTTTGACAAATGCAGTAAATGCCAGCAATTCATTCTTTGTTGTACAATATTTGCATTAAGGAGCTGGTAACACATGGTTCTCATGCATGATTAATGTTGCATTGTGGCCTGCATTTTTGACAATATTGTTCTAGTCTCACTATCATTGTTGACAATATTTAGGATTAATGGACAATCTTAAAGAGGATAAGGCAGTGTCTTGACCAAAGCACATTTTAGGGACTGGAATGCTTTTCATTAGTTTTTGAGTCACATGGCATAGTTTTATTGTACCATCTTTATTCTGTATAGGTGTACAGTCTCCAGATAATTTAGTATTAGCATAACACCAACAAGAAAGAATATTGGTTCATATCTTTGTGTACAGGATTACAAATAAATAAAAAGACAAGCTTTATATTTTAGTGACTTGAGTAGTCTATACAAAATGTGTTCTCTATCCACTTAAATACTTTCTACTGAAAACAATATTACAAGGACTTTTGACTTTCCTAAAAAATTGCATTAATAATTCTTTCATTCTTTGCAAGTTTAATTATTCCATTTTCTACTTCTTCAGCTTATGTCTCAGAATCAGACTCAAAATCATTTCATGTACATATGCTAAAATGTTTAAAGTTAAGACACAAGATTCTCAACTTGTTGAAGGACACTTGGCTGTAGATGTCACTAAAAAAGGATTGCTGACTTATAGCAACTACTTTCTGTCACAATTTAAACTTAAAGAAAAAGGTTCTGGAACAAAGACAGCAGCTTACTTTTCTTTCAGCTATCAGCCTGTTTCTCTTTTTTAGTTTTGAAGGAGAGGAAAACTTTCCAGCTTCCTTCATGTACAGTCACTGTTGGTGAGATGTTGACAATGTGAAGAGCAACTCAACAAAGCTGGCAGCTCTCACAATATCCTTACATAAGCTTAACTACATCACAGACGATTTTTATACTCCATGTTTAGGGTTTTGCTCTGTATTTGGCAATTTATTTTCAATGAGCTGGAGAATCTGGTTCAATACTTAAGATCGCTCATCTACAGTAAGGTTCTTCCCATGGTACTCAAGGTGTCGAGTATATTTTATGTAAGGTGTGTGAACCTTTTTTTTGCACCAACTGACAACAAAGAAAGTGAACTTGCTTGAGCAGTATTTTATTCCACATATTGTTATATTATTTGTCAAATACTATGTATAGTATTGGAAATATTTGTGGAAATAGTGCGTAAAAGAGGGTATCAAAGGCAAATACTATGGAAGTGTTACCACTTTATCATGTGTAAATAAATTGCACCAGAGCACATTCATGTGTTTTGATAGTTTATTTACACTGTTATTGCTTGTCATTCAACCAATCAGAAGTGCCACACAAGTATAAATCCTATAAAAGCACAGCCATACCATGCTAAGTACTAGTTGTGTGATCCCAATCGAGGCTCCTATGACTGAAATACCACATGACAAGCATGTAGAAATCAAAGTTTTAATTCATCAAGGATACTGCATGTGACTGATTGTTGCAAGACTCCATTTTTTGGTAGGAAAAATATTCAAAACTGAAGAGTGTATGTGAAACAGCTGTTTATAATAGAAGTGGTTGAGGTAATAAATGAAAAGTTTTTATAAGTGATGTTAAGTTTCTCAGGCTGTGTTCTTTACAGATGTGGCTTTGGTGTAAATATGTGTTTGAATGTTACCATGAGAACAGTAAGATACACATTAACACAAATTGGTTTCAATCTAACTTCTTTAAAACTGGTGCTGAGAAGAGTTAATCAAATACTAAAACAGGCATTGGGTCATGGGTAGCAAAACAAAAACATGTCTACTGTTGTTTCTAAGTTTGAATTCCCTACAAACAGTCAATGACCGTTTGATGTTGAAGAAGAGAATGGTATCAACTGGTGATGCAAAGTATTTGCTGTGAAGTACGGTGGGAGATTATTTCAAGTTTAGGGCTGCATATCAGACAGTAGTATCAATGAACTACATAAAATTGATATATTTAATTCATCATGCCATTTTCTCAGGAACATTGCACATCGGTAGAGATTCATTTTCTATTAAGACGATCTCTTACAAGCAGGTGTGACATGACTAGAACATACAACCATGGCTTGACCTACAGTACATAAATCCTGATATGAATGTTCTTGAGGTCATATGAGCGTGTATAAAAATTGAGAAAGTCAAAAATTGACCAAACAACTTGGCTGAATTGTGGGAATAATACAAGGCATTTGGAACAATAATTTCACAGCCATACATTGCTAAACTGTATGTAACATTGAAAGAAGGTGTAATGCTCTGTGTAAATCAGAGAGCTCAAATATGGAATACTAGTGAATTATTCAACTTATTCACTTTTCTTTTGTATTTTCTATGATAATGTTTTGTTCAATGAATAAAGTCATCATCTAGTTGCAAATTTCTTGTTTGTATACCACACGTTTTTTCCATATTTATTTCCATTACTGTACTTTACTTCTGAGATGATAACTCACTGCTACATACAGATTATCTATCTTCCTCTTGTTTCTGCTTGAAAGACTTGCATGCCACTAGCCTTAAGGCAACTCCCACCTAATTTCATGTTTTAACATGAACTGTGCTTGTACATGATGATAACTTCATGCAACACAAGCTTTGCACCAATAGGAGGGTGACACAACTTTCATGCCCAGTAACTTCCTAGTAGTTTCATTCTTTTTCTTGGCAATGAATGATACACATGTGCTTAAAACCTGTTCAACTTCTATATGGTGAGAATTGCACTGGTTAACAAAACATTGGTTTTCATTATACTTTGGACTTTATCCTTCCTCATTGCTTCATTTTGTTGCTATAAATTCATAAGTTAATGTGACTTAAACTTACTCTTGTGTGAGTGAAGAAATTTCACACTCAGGATCTACTTTAATTATGGCTTCAGAAGGATCATTAACTGAGAACAATGTGACATTCATTGTACAGTGGGTCGTGGGGTCCATTATGCATGCTAGGTGTTCTGTTCCCTTCAATTCTTCTGGTATCCCTTCTCATCAGTCTGAGATCAATCCTGAGGAAGAAAAATTTGATCACCTATTACCTCTTCCAGGATTTGATTTAGATACCTCACTACTGGTCAAGGAAAGCCCTCAACCTTCTACTCTATATCAAGACTTGATATCACAACTATGTTCAATCCTTTCATTTTCACCCATTTTATAATGCTTCTTGTTTTATGCTTCACAATTCTAATGCTTCGGATTTTTTTTCCTCTCTCAACTGACATTAGTGTTCATGCTGAATCCTTTCTAAAACAACTTCATACCTCTAAGCTTATATGCCTTGCCCTCCTTGCTTATCTGATTCACATGGCTTGTAGCTATTCTAATTTTACCTTTCTTGATTCCTAATCTTTGGAATCTTTTTTTACCTTTTTGGGGAGCAGACTTCTTGTCGTCTGTTTCTCTCACCAGTGCTCAATTTTCTCGTCTTCATCTTTTTTTCTTACTACCATTCTGCATTAACTCTCCTTTGTGTAATTTATGTTTAAGGCACTTCATTCTGCTCCAGATGAATTTCCAAAGAATCTTTGTTTTGTTTTTTCACTACTGTGGCTTATACCACTTATTCTGTCCTATCCATACTAGGTTCCTCTGCTGTCGGAACTTGTTAAATAAGAAGATCCTTCTCACTCAAGTTTACCTACCTACTTCCTTTCTTTGGCATATTCATCATGCTCCTTTTCTTTGCCCAGACATCTTTGGTAGTGTTCTTGATTTTTAGAATCATGGGCTGAAGCAGCTCAACACCAGTCCTCACTGTATTCTTTCATTTGTTACCTCTCACAAACTCACCCTTCTACTCCTATTCCTTGACCAGGTTTCTCTGCCCTTCACCTTTCCATTCCTTCTTCCAGGCCTACCTCGTCATGCCATCAGGTTTGCTACATGATTCAGTGGTAACTATCTTGTCAGTTTAGGACCAGTGGAGTCCCATATGTTGTGGTTTGCAGACTTCTGGTCCCAGTTTTCTGTGAATTGATGGGTTCTCTATGTTTTCACCCACAAACTATCTCTCCACTTCTCCACCTTCTCTCTCCTTGTCCGATTTCATTTTCTCCTCCCTCCAGTCTTATCTGTCATATATGTTTCAAGGAGGCAGTTTCGGATCTTTTGGACAAATGCCATTGAGGGTATATACAACCTTTCTCCAAGATTTTACTCTTGTTTCTTTGTCATCCTCAAGAAGACTAGGGGCTGACATCCAGTCATCATCCTCTCTTCTCTCAATTATTTTCTGGTTGTTTCACACTTTTGGATGGAAAAATTCTCTCTATTGGTCCTTTTCACCTGTACTGTGGATGACTAGAGTTGATGTTTGACTTGCATTCCTTCACATCCTGATTGTACCATCCTTCAGAAATTTTCTGCACGTTGTCTATCAGAATTGTGAATTCCAGTTCTGTAACTCTTTCTTTTGGCATTGTATTAGCCCTTTATGTATTCAACTGTCTCGTGAGAGTCTTTTCTCACCATCTTCATGCATTGCCAATTTGGGTCTTAGATTCCACCTTTACATGGATGACTGGCTTTTCTTAGCCCATTCCCATGAGGAATCCTTATTTTGCACTTCTCTTCTTCAGGATGCTGCTTGTTTGGTGTGACTAGTCAAGGTATCAAAATCTTTTCTTCTACCCACCAAATATCTTGTACACTTGGGAGTTTTCTTCAAATCTAACCTCAGCTGAGCTCAGTCATTTACATGTCACCTGCAAGCTATGGAGTATCTGGTCACCAAGATTCACACTTCTCATCCTGCACAAGAGGTTATTTTTCCTTCCAGGACTCCGGCTTCCCTGAAATTGCTCATTCCTTTAGGCCATACACACATGTGCCTCCTCCAATGGATGTTGTGAGATTAGTGGAATCTTCCACAGAATTCATTGTCCTCGAATGTACCCCTGCCTCCTCCTCTACTCAAGGAACTATCTTGGTGGCTGGACTGTTCCAACACCATCTCCAGAATTCCCTAGCCTCCCATCACACCAGACTTTTACCTGTTCATTGATGTTTCCCTCTCAGGTTGAGGATCATCTCTGAATGACAACATGACTTCTGTCCTTTGGACACAAATGAGTATTTACATCAACAGCTCTCATACTAATTGCTTTCCACCTGGCATGCTCCCATTACCTACCCTTTCTGGTGGATATTTTGGTCATGATCAATTCAGACAATTTCATGGACATATCAAACATTAACTATCAAGGGACACTTGTCCCAGGACCCTTTGTTTTCAGACTTTGGACCTACTTTTTTTTTACCCATTCTCATCACTTTTGTCTGATTGCCTATTAAGTGCCAGAGCTATGAACCTTGATGTGGACCACCTTTCTCGGCTGGACTGCATTATTCCTACAGAATTGTATTGACATATAGGTTTATCATATGGTTTGCTCTCAGTTGGACACATCCTTCATAGATGCTTTTTCCACCCTTCTCATCTCCACCTTTCTCTCATTTGGTTTCCGGTCTCTCATCCTTTGACTTTGGTTGTCAATGCTCTCAGCCAAGACTGGTTTCACCTTTTCTATATGCACATCCTCCTCTTTGGCCTTTACCTAGGGTTCTCACCTTGATGGTTTTCTTTGACCAGCTCAACTTTGGTTTCCTCTGCTTCTTTTGCTTGGCAACCAAACCCTTTCTTTCTCTGTCCAATATTCATTTTCTCTTGCTTCAACCTCATACGTTACAGTTTCATCAAAGGTTATCATACATCTATCTTCATGTATGGTATTTATCCAGTCCATTGCCCATTGTGCTAGACTCTCTGATCATGTAGCCTTTCTCTTGTCTTATTCCTGTTGCCCTTCTACTTTATCAGTATATCAAATTTAAGTAACCTGTCCATCATCATTGTTCCATATGCTATTCCTTTATGGTTTATAGTAGGCTAGCCAGAAGGGAGAAGAAGGAGGAAATAATTCTTAAGAGAAAGAAGCCAACAGCTTGAATGAGTCATGCTTGAAACCATGCAAAACCACATTGATGTCCAGACAGGCACAGGAGTAGGGTAAGGGGGTTGGTGGAGGAGGAAAGACTGGAATAAATTGGAAAGAACAGGGGAAGAAAACAACCTGTGGTACCAGGAGAGGCAAAATGTTGTGAATAATGCCACCTAATAACAGCAATGGTGGAGACCAAAAACCATGGCCAAATAACTGGATAAAGAAGGTAGAAAGACCTGTAGTCATCGTTAATCAGATATCTAAACAATTGGTTTTTCTCAATTTTGGGGTCCTCATCATCATCTCTTCATACCCTGGGACTCCTCTCCTTCTACCCTTATTGGATGGGTTCTTCAACCTCTGTGGTTGGTATATACATTTTTGGATGTGGATGCTTAAAGGCTATTCCACAATTCTTCATATCAAATTTGTCACCTTACTCATTCACTTGCTGCTCATTTTTGCCAACCACTGAACAAGATCCTTAAGGCAGGTATGTGGACTATGACCCACACCTTTGTCACTCTTTTCTTAACCACCTGGCTGTATTGACTTCCTCCAATCACCATTCTTGAATTGACTCATCATCTTTAGATGGGTAAGTAAATTTTGTTTTATTTCATAGGATCCCATCGGATAACTGGTGTTGCCTCCCAGGGTATATGTACCCAAAATCTGCATCAAGCCAGGGTAACAGAAAGTGCTTATTCTATCTGCCCTAGTTCTATCAGTACCCATTGTGAGGTGAAGTGTTCCACAAGACCACTTGAGGTATTCTCATTGTATACCTATTTACTCAACTGTTGGATCCAGACTGTAGATATTTCATGGACTATCATGGAAAAAGTTAGCACCAGGGAAGTGTTTTGCCCACTTTTTTGGTTTGCACTTGCTAGCTGCCCCTGCAACACATGGGGCTCATTTGCCTCTTCCCCCTTTACATTCCAGGTGAAGAGTATACCCTGGTTGAGATGAGATGTTGTCTCCCACAGGTGTGCCACTGTGGAGTCCCTGCCATTCGGTGTCACACTCTATGAGTTTCTCTTTATGTGCTTTCTGAAGGGAGCTCATCTAGGTAAAATTTTGCAATGGCCTCTCCACCATTTTAGTGTGGGATTCTAGTTAAACTGTGTGAAGAGATGAATTATTGCCTTGGAAGTTAATATTTTCCTAATCTGAAAGTATATTTCTAAAAGATTCTCACCACTGAGCACATTCTCCCCTCTTCCAGTGCACATTTTTGTCTTACCTCATCATAGAATAAAGGGGAGTTAGTGCACATGGTAGTTGTGTCATCCTTCTATTGATGGAGGGCTTTTGTCACATAATGAAATTATCATGCATCAGTGCAATTCACATTGAAACGTGAACTTAGGAGGGAGTTACCTCAAAGCTATTGGGATGTAAATCGTTTAGGTAGACCTACGAATAAGATAGCTAATCTGTGTGTGTGGAGGTATATATTGGATGAGGAAAAATGCTAACTTTCATTTGATATTAATATTTTATGGCTACATGCTCAAAATGTAAGACCAAGTGATTAACCTTTGTGTTCTATTTATTCCATATTCTAAAATAGTAATTCCTTATTTCACTTTCATATTTGAAATCAAATTATTTACAGCCTCATTCTGGTTGGAAAAATTAATTGCAGAACTTCCACATCACACCCCCTGCCCTTTATCAAGGATTTTCTTAAGTTGAAAAACTTCCTGGAAACTAACATGTATTGTTATCTTGTTACAAAAACAAGTTAATATGGTTTGCCTGAAACACTTCAATATTAGTAAGATTTATTCCCATGTTTAACACGTGTGTGACAAAAAAAAACAGCAAAAGATTAATAACTTTGTAAATACAAGTATCTTTATGTCATATAAAAGTTTAATTTTCAAACAAATTAAGTTTCACTTAATGTCTAACCACATAATAATTTATTAATTTACATTCAACGTAGAAAAAAAGTATTTTCTGAGAAAGCCTTTGAATATTTTAGGAATATTGAACATAAGAAGAACAAAGTGTTTTATTTAAAGCAATCTTTGAAAGGTGTACCTTATCATCATTTTTGTTTCTTTGATTCTGGTGATGGTGTCTCTTTGTACTATTAACATTATTTTAGTCATAGAATTTTGATAAGAATAACAAAGTGTTTTCATTAACTAATCCCTGAAAAGTGTACTTTTTTTACCATTTTTGTTTCTTTGATTCTGGTGATGGTGTCATTTTGTACTATTAGTAGTATATTGATGATGTTTCAGGTGTACTCATCTTAATTTTATCTCTCCATAAGCTTTCCTTCAGAGATGCCTGTGTTTAACATTTGCATCTTAAGCACTTTCTTTATTTAAAAAACTGTGGAAATATCCAGTACAATTAATTTTATTTCAATAACTTACGTTTCATGGTAAATCTAGAATTTCACCTTTAGCAAAAATGTGCCGAGTTAAATGGACTAGGTAACCAAAGTTTCACTGCAATCCAGGTGGAGAGGTCCCTAATCAAAAGTTGGCAGCCTTGCAGAAAGTCTTACAAAGTGAGTTTTGTAATGCTGTAAGGGAAGTTTATGAACATGTGTATGAAACTGTGGATATCTCTGGAAGTCCTGACATTAGAGCTAGTGCAACAGCCAAGGTAAATATAGCATTAGGAATAACGGAGTAACAATGTTTAATGCATGATATGCAGAGTTAAGAATAAAATGTACCACAGTAACGATTGTCAAATCCCTGGTCAAGTAATCTTAACTACTACCAATATGTAGAATATTTTTACTTTCTTATTGTGAAGTGAGTAGTAATTTAACAAATATTTACATTATATTTAATTTTATTATCATCAAATATTCCAAGTTCATCTTTCGTTATAATAATTAGGATAAAGAAAAAAATTCATGAAGTGGTAAAAACTGTAAATAAAAACAAGTATATTTTTACATGTCCAAGTAAACTTTTGTTTATGGAAATCTGAATCGTAAAGTTGTTTAATCCATACACATGTACAGTTCTACCATGTTACTGATAAGTGATAAAACTTTGATGCATACTAAATTAACCAAATTATTTGAGATTCTCAGCACAGTGTTGTACCTATATATTTTGCATCTAATTTTAGCATAAAACTCCTTCAACAGGATCGCAAATCTCAATTCTTTTTCCAAAGTGTTATACATGAAAATGTACTCTGTAGTTTCATAAAATTGCTGCAAAACAGTTAGGCTTAAGTATCAATTTACTCTGTTAGAGATTTACTATGGCATAATGCAATCTAAAACTTGTATGTTAAAAAAGAAAAACACCTATGTATATTTATATGTTATAGTATATACTAGAAGCAGAAAATTAGTATATCAAGCATTGATCAGTTGGATCAAGAATGCTTAATTTTGGTTTCCAGTTTTTTGCTCACTGCTGTCTTAATTTAAGTAATATAGTTTTATTTAATCTTCTTTGTTAACCATGGCTTAAACCCTGTTCATGATTTTGAAATGTTGTACCTCAAAGAGAAGGACTGAAGAAAGGTGTAAGTGTAACTTGTGTTCTGTCAGATTATTTGGAAAATGTGTAAGTATATAGCTTTTATGTAAAATTCTAGTTTGCAGCATTGACTTTGTAACTAGGTATCAGCATAGATCATGTGAACATTTAATTTATAAGACCAAATAGAGGTATGATCTTGTGAAATTATATAGTGAGTTAGCTGAGTTATGACTAGCTGCCTTTCCTTTAGTCTTACACTGCTAAATTAGGGATTGCTAGCACAGATAACCCTCGTGTATCTTTGCACGAAATTCAAAACAAACAAAGTTCATTGATTATATTAAATTATAGATTAAGCTAATGTTCAATAATAAATATGGGTAAATTTTGGATATATAAAACTTTTTTTTTAATCAGTGTGTAATCATTATATAGAAGAAATACATTTTTCAACATATTTCATCTCTTGTAAAATGTAAATCTTTGTTGTTGTTTTTCAGTTCATGGCATTTTTGCTATTGGTTCTTTCTATTATTAAATAGTTGACTGTGTTAGGGGTGGCATAAGGCTGTGGTTCTCAGTCTGTGGTCTGAGAAACTTTAGTGTTCTGTGAACATTCAGAAAAGTTCTGCAGTAGTAAATATTGAGTTTCCATATTATAATTTAAAAACAAAAAATATAATTAATAGTACACTTTATTAGGTTGGAAGAATTATTTATTTGAAATTTTAGCTTGGTAATTACTTGTGTCAATGACTCTTTTATGCACTGTAATATCATTTTCCCCAGATAGACCTATCTGAGTATGGTTGTCCATGGGATATTCTTTGGTTTGTAAAGGAACCCATAAGGAATAAAAGTATTATCAACTTTAATATAAAACATAAGATTTCCATGTATTATTTTTAAGTATAGCAACTTTTGTTTTTCAATGAAAAAAATTTTGTCTCAACTAATCAGGCAACAGTTGCAGCTTTTGCTGCCAGTGAAGGCCATGCACATCCACGTGTTGTGGAGCTCCCTAAAACTGATGAAGGATTGGGATTCAATGTCATGGGAGGTCGAGAGCAAAACTCACCAATTTACATCTCTCGCATTATTCCTGGGGGTATAGCAGACAGGCATGGGGGTTTGAAACGTGGAGACCAGCTGCTGTCTATAAATGGAGTGGTGAGCTATTTTATATTCTTTGTTTGTTTTACCTGATTGAGGTACTCTGTATACATATAGGTAAATATGAACATATGCATAATCTATAAGAGATGTTCATGTAATGTTTCCTGTAATTATTGTTCATGGTATGTGATCTTTTATTTAGTGAATTGTTTTCGCTTTAATTAAAACTATCATTTGCTATGAACATGATTTGTATGGGTCCTGGAAAACATAGAAATTTGTAAGTTCAGTGCCCATACCTGGAAAATCTATGAAAAATTATAATTGTAATTTGCATCATGGGTATAGGCAACTTTTTGAATATATTAAAATGGCACTTTTGCATACATGTACATACACACACACACACACAATTAAAAGGAATACAATGTTAAAATTATTGTACAATAAATAATTTATTAAAAACAGGGACCAGCACTAGAAAGATTGTTTTGCCACAATCTTCAGAAGTAAAAGTTAAAGTTTGATCAAGACTTATAAAACTACACAATAATTTGCATATTTTTGGAACCACCTAGGCTCAGACACCCAGAGTTTATAAGACATATGTTCAGTACTTTGTTTTTTTTTAATTGAACCAATCTCTTTATTTGGCACAATGTTTTTTTCTATTTCTCTTGTTCATCTGATAATTAGTTTATTCTTCATCTCCACCTGATTAATTAATTTAACATCATCCCAGTCTATAACATGAGAAATGCTTGCCACATGTCATTCTGAGGCTAACTCATTTACTTTATATTTTTTTACCACATTTTTATGTTCCTTTATCCTAAATTTCATATTTCTGTGCATTTGGATAAATTAATCTCTAAAATATACATGCCAGTACAATCAGGGCTATAAAAAAAAAGCTATTTATTGAACTATAACAACACTTAGAAATTAATTCAACACTTACCAAAACAAGATTAATAATGAAATAAGGAAAAAGAACCAAAAAACAAAACATAATTCCAAAAAAATACAGCAACACAAAAATACCTTATTCACTGAGTATGTCATGAGAGTACATCTCATGTGATCATAAATTTACCTAATCTTTTGCTACTTTAATAGTATCTGTAGATCAATGCTAAGGAAGCTGATGTTTGTTTCATCATACATACATATTTACTCAAAGTACAAATGGCTAGCAAGAGGGTGAGTTAGT
>NW_013668832.1:95138-104504 GCF_000517525.1 Limulus polyphemus
TGTTTAGATGTTTTATGATTAAGGTCCCTGTTCTGGAAAAAAAAACAACAACAAAAACAACAAGGAAAGGAAAATTTATATATGTAGGAAAACTGCTGATTAATCAGTTACTAACTTTGTGGTGTAATGTAACATGTTCAGAATTTTGTTCACTAGGAAAATAAAAACATATGACATAGAACTTGTGTTTATGATGTGTAGATATTGAAATTTCTGAGGATTTTAATAACAATAAATTCACTTCTAATTTTTGTTGTTGTTTGATAATTCAGTACTTGCTACATTTTGGATGGGTCAAAGGAATGACAAACATAAGATAGTATATATATATATATGATTAATTATTTTCTATTTATAAATCATGGCCTGGTGGTTAAGATATTCCATTCCTAATCTGAGGGTTATGGGTTCGAATCCCCATCACTGAACATGCTCACCCTTTAAGTTGTGGGGGTATTATAAAGTGACAGTCAATCCCACTATTCATTGATAAAACAGTAGCCCAAGACAAGGGTTGGTAGTGGGTGGTGTTCCCTCTAGTCTATAACTTCTAAGTTAGGGATGGCTAGCACAGATAGCCTTCATGTAACTTTGTGCAATTTTCAAAGACAGAGAAACAAAACACTTACAAATAGTATACTAGTTGGAAATAGCACTAGAAATTAATGAAACTCGTATAACATTTTTCAGTGAAGACATTCCTAAATATTTCTATTTTTTGTAGAGTGTTGAGGGAGAAAATCATGAGAAAGCGGTACAGCTATTGAAAGCAGCCCAGGGCAGTGTGAAACTTGTAGTCCGTTACACTCCGAAAGTCTTAGAGGAGATGGAGATGAGATTTGATAAACAAAGAGCCATGAGAAGGCGTCAAAATATCCAATAAACATGACTGTATTTTTCAGTTATAAAACTACATTTTGATATGTTTATGTTGTTTTTGTGACTGAAGAATATTAGTATTTTAGTAATTCATGTTCAGTGCGTGTTACTTATGGGTAAGGGTTTCGTATTCATTCCAGTAAGATAACTAAGGTACATTGTTTGCAATTATTTTATTAAATTGCTTATATATTTTAGAACCAAGGTGTCTGTTTAAACATTACAAATTATTTGAGAAATACCCATTTGTGTACGAGATATAACATTTTTACTCGTTATTTCTGGCCGACAATATTGAAAAGACGTCTGTACATTAATAGTGGTGAAGGAAGATCCGGTAGCATAACATTTTGAATTATTTTATTCTTGATAAGTCAGTTAATAATGAGGTTAGCCAATATCTAAAAAATCTAATAAAAGCATATTTACTTTTTATGTTTGATAGAATTTAACCCATAAATTAATCAGATATTTTTTACCTTTGCACTGCATGAAATTACTTGTCTAACAGGTTGGTTCAAAACACAAGTTTTATGATAAAAATTGTAATTCTAGAAGTATTGGTGGGTGGAATGAATTTATGGAGAGAGACTAAAATTTCCAAATTTTTTGTTTCAAATTAGTCATTCAGAAAAGAACTGTGCATACTTAGTTGTTTCAGTCCACAATGTAAATAGTATTTGGTGGATTTAGATTTATGAAAGAAAACATTTTAATTGTTTTAATAATTATGACTGATTTTTGTTGTCTACACTAAATCCAAAGGTTCAGCAACTGTAAAGCCAATGTTATATGGCAATCTTTATGTGGTTGTAGACTGATAACTTTTAGTTCAGGTTGAAAACATTTAACAGACAAGGCTGAATTAAAATCATTATTTGTAAAACATTAATTTTGCTGTTCATCTAGTTTTCACTTTGATAAGATTATGTTATGTTAAAGAAGCAATTTGTCAAAGGCCACTTCTGTAGTATGTCGTGCAGCTTGAGAGAAGAATCAGATGTTATGAATATGGTGATTTCTGTTTGTTTAGATTTAACTGCAGAGTTTTAATTATCTTTGTGTAATATTTCTTCCTAAGAACAAAAGTTGAATTTTGAGCAGGAAAGTAAAATTTCATTTTAAAGTTTTCATAATTAAAGATCTTAAAGCTACAGTGAGAGTATCTTCTAACAATCATTAGCTCTAGATTTTCAGAATTACTGTTGTTTATTACATAAAACCAGTTCTGTATGAATAAAGTTTTGATAATAATAATAACCTACTCGTGTTCTGATCAAATTTCAGAGGGTAAACCAAACAATTAATGATGTAATATAATATTCTTTCCAGTATACTCTGACATTGGTTTTAAAAGTAAAACTAAGGATTTTAGAGAGAAAAAATACAAGTTAAAATTTTTCTTATTAGAATGAATTTTCTAGCCTACAGAACAAACTTTTCAAGAAATATGAGTTACAAATAAGGATTTGTGAGTGAATATTAGATAAAGAAAAGTGTATAATAATAGTTATTGCTTCCAAACGTTTATGGTATCCGAGTTCACTGATATCCAGTAGATAAGTGTAAAAGGTTCTATAAAACACAGACTCCAAAAATGTTTTGATCCCAAGAAGAAATTGAACTTGGACAACAAAGTACTAATAAGTACAAACACGTGGAAAAATATGCAGCCTTTATTTGAATAGAAGGATTAGTAGATGATAATGAATTTTTGACATTTAGTTAAAAAAATATTTTTATACTACATGCAGAACGACTGCATGAAAAATTTAGAACAAAAAATTAACATACCTAATTAAAGATGTGTATTTTATATATAGAGGGATGAAATTCATGATTACTTCATTCATTACACTTTACCATCTGATCACAAAGTTATGTTTTAGAACTGACTCGTAATTTGGATATGGTTAAATACTATTTCTTGCAAAATGGATATCACAGAATTATATTAACAGTAGTGAAAAATAATAGCTTGGCAAGTATATTGTACTGTGTAATTCCAAATACTTCAACAAAGATATGTACTTTAATACGTAATGTACAACATATCACACGTTAGTTATCTAAATGTGTTTACATGATACATATGTTTATCTGGTTACCTACCCTGACCACAAACCTTGAAAAGAAGAGCTGGTTAACCAATACTGGTGTGGTATTCTCAAGTAAAACTGATTTCTGGAAAGAGTAAATTAAGTAGGACTTCTACAGTATTTATGGATAGGATATATATCACAAAATGATACAGAATTTAGCTAAAACTGAGTTTGAACAAAGAAAAGACTGTACACAGTATGTAACACACACAATGAAAACTGTGTGTGTGTGTGTACTTGTTTCTGGTTGCTGAGCAGTTGCCTTTTTAATACTGGATTCGTGAATCGATTAAACTGGCTTCTTCCCTAGAGCTTTATTGCTGTTAACCAGTTCACTTAAGACAGGTACATAAATGTTTAAGTCTAACATTTGTTACTTAACGGGAAACATCTGATTTACCCATAGAAACTAGAACATCACACGTGACTTGTCAATATCATTTAAACATGTAGAGTCTGGGACATCAAGACATCATCTGGCTTACTGTTGGAGGTGACACTGGCTGTCAACATTCTTGAGTACGTGCAGCATTACGGCATTCCACCCATTCGCAAAACAGGTGTGTCCTCAATTGAATGATAAAGAGCAGAGGCAGTTTGTAACAAAACCAACTAAATAATTTTCTTAAATGTGATATATGAAACTACATAGATTTAGAAAAACAAAAAAAAGTGAAGATTTTTACATTAAAATGAGAAGGCAGGAAATGTAAGGTATGTCTGCATACCACATTGGAAAATACTTTAAACAACTACTTGGTGTCGGTATGTCTGCATACCACATTGGAAAATACTTTAAACAAGTATTTGGTGTCGGTATGTCTGCATACCACATTGGAAAATACTTTAAACAAATATTTGGTGTATTTTAACTAAAACAGTTACTTCGCAAGGAACAACGAAGAAATCGGAGATTGGAATAAGTATTTAAAATAATTTTTTTAACTTTAATATTTTATCACATATTTATACCTTTAAAATAATAAGAGTAGCACGTATTTATACTAAAACACAATCATATATGACTAGTGATCCAGATGAAAGATTAATATATTACTAACATGTCTTAATATAGATGCATGAAAAACAACACATCACAACAATAACTTTGTTCACAAAGTTTCTTAGATTTCAAAAGTACTAGTATTTTCTGTATGTGCTTCTTTTTTGAATCTAACAAGTTAACTTATTTTCTCAACGAAGTTATTGTGTTGGTAAGTTATGAAGCTTGAATTTGTAGTAGGCACCTTCATTCCCTGATGTTTTATGGAAAGAAAGGTCATTTTTTACCATTGTTTATCAATAGCATTATTATAAACATGAACTTAATCTGTTAGAGGTATATTCTCGCAATAATGAATTAGGAATGAACGTTAAAACTTAACTCCCAACATATTAAGTGGTAGGCCTCTCAGACTGTGAATGTGTGAATTTCTAGATTTTGTCAGTGGACAAAAGCTACCAATACAAATCGTCTTGCTAGTCGTTGAGAGAGCGATACCCTGAGTTGTTGCCAAGCATGACTGCTTAATGTACACAGACCTTCTACTTCAAGAGAGACGACCAGCTGTCGGGTCGGAGATGGGAGAAAATTGGCTGGCAAAAGGTTCCAGATTCTCAGCAGACGAGTCAGTAAGCCTCCACCAATAACGATGAAAATTTGTGGGTCATGAGAAAACCTCTCCATGAAGGGAAATACCCTGCTGCCCCAAGAGTAAGGATACAGTGTGTGCTGTGCTTCCTCCCTGTGAAAACAAGGATATATATTTGGCTTCTGCACATTAAAGAGGAGAAGTACAGCTGGAGAAGAATGTCCACCATAGTGATCTGTATCACCATCAAGCAGTGTAGCGAGTGTTTCCTCTATGATGACGATAAGTGTAGCCAGAGAGATTCTCTCCAAGAGGAGAGGTGAGTGGCTGAGGCAACTGCTTGTCGTAGAGTTAGCAAGGGTCCAAGAGGACCACCTGACGAGACGTGGTCTGCATCTTACCACGGAGTTCCGAACCAACTGTAGGGCTCTGAGATCTTGAAAACATTCCTTTGAGTCCCAACGATCTTCCCTGGGCTAAATCTGCGTGATATCACAGTAGATTTGCCCTAAACTAACAAACAAACATTTTATTATTTTCTGGTGTCATTTATTACGATTCGAGATTCTGTGGCTTGCGCCCCTTTATCACCATGAAAAAAACAATCAGGCTCTATAATTTGGATGTATTGTAAGAGTGATAATTAAATCGCACTATTTTCTTAGAACAGCCCACAAGTTGACGGTAAGTGGTATTTTCCTTCCATCTAGTTTATCATTTTAAAGTAAGTGCCACTAGCGCAGATTGCTCTTTAATAGTTTTGTGCGAAATTCAACAAAACAATTATTAAAGAAATTTATGACAGTTAACAATGATTGTATGATTTGTTGAATTTACACTATAAATAATGACAAAAAAAAACGAATTATTCTATATTTTGCCTCATGAATTAAATTGTGTATAAAACAGATACACTGAAATGTGTTACTGTGACTATTTATTTAAATCAATCATACTAACATTTTCTAGTGTTAGAAATATGAATCACAGAAACCAAAGCATCTGAAGAACATTCTGACAATGTTGTATAGAGAATAGTTATTATATTAGTTAAATATTAACGAACTTCCCATAGACACTTTTTAAAGATATGTACATTGTAGATGTAGAAAAAAAACAGCCCGGCATGGCCAGGTGGTTAGGGCGCTCGACTCGCAGTCTGAAGGTCGCGGTTTCGAATCTCTGTCCAACCAGCTGTGGGGGCGTTATATAATGAAGGTCAAGAGTTAACGGTGGGTGGTGATGACTAGCTTCCTTCTCTCTCAAGCTGCCTTCTCACTGCTAAATTAGGGACGGCTAATGCAGATAGCCCTCGTGTAGCTTTGCGCGAAATTCATTAACAAACAAACAGAAAAGACATTTGAAACGATGTAAAGCCATTTGTATAACAGATTCACTGGAACTTTAGGGAAAGATTTGTTAAAATAGTTATATTGAAACTTTTGTTCTTTAATGGTTAGAGTACTTTTTGTGTTTGCTTGTATTTATAAGCACTAAGCAACGCAGTGGGTTATTTGTTTTGTGTCAACACACGGGTATCGAAACCCGGTTTTTAGCGTTTATAAACCTCCAGACTTACCGCTATGACACTGGGGGGTTAAAGTATTTAGTTTCTAGAGGCTAATAGTACAACAGTATGACATAAAACGTGTATCCATAGTTTATTTAACAATGTAACATTTTACATCCATGTAACACATGTGTAAACTCGTAGTTTATTTCTTGAAAGAAATAGCTACAATTTAAGTCCGCAAAATTAGTAATAAAACTTTTCGTTTGATTTTATTATTATATTTAATTTTAATGCATGATTCAAACCATCTAGTTAACTATATTCACAGAATAGTGTCTAATAATACAAGAAAGCTTCCAATTCAGCTGGTTATATCTTAAGGACACAAGAAAGTTAAGATGATTAATTTGAAAATGATCTTTTTGTTTTCTACTTTGTATATTTCATAATTTGAAGTTAAATAAATCAATATATGTCATTTCTTGTTAAAAACAAACTTGTAATAGAGTTGTACATCCGTGCTCGTTTTAAAAACAAATGAAACAAACAAAGAATTTGTTTCTGAAATATTTCATAAAAGAAAAACCTCTATTGCAATTAAACAGCATAACATTAACAACACGTTACATAAAAAAATACGGTTACATCTTTTAAACAGTAGGTTGCGCTTTCTTACACAGCTCCCGTTACTGTTTTAAATAAATGCAAGGTTGAAAGTTAATGTTGAGATTGCAGCGCTAATAAAGTAATAAAATAAACAATATCGCGTGCGGCAGTTTACAGCAATAAGTAGAACCGATTGATTATTATCTATACTTTTTAGTAGTTTTTGTTACTCAAGTTAATAGAATTTACTTATAAAATCAACAAAATACGAATTATAAAGTTTGTAATAATGGTTAGCAAGACTTACATGACCAACTCACAACAAAAACCAACCATTATATAATTATTATACTTTTATTCTCATATTTTTAAAGCAGACAATGAGATCAATATCTGAAATTGCCAAAAAATAGCTAGTATTAATTTCAAATTAAGTTATATCTAATGCACATAGCCTACTACAAGATCAATTCCATATAAATAAAACAATACCTCGATCATTATCTTCAGTGGACATAAATCGTATCGAAAACTGATTAGATTGAAGTGAGCCATAATATATTCCAAGTGTTACTTGAATTTATGGAACAAACCTCTCGCATTTGTCGTCTAAATCTTAAGTTTGTCTTCTTTAGATATAAGCACTGATATTGGTGAAATTCTCTTTCCGAATTATTAATATTATTTCCAGTGTAAAATGAGTTACTTGGAAGATATTTCTGCTAGACATTAATATGTTCATTGTTAAACACGCCATTATACACGAATGATGTGTTATTAAGTATATATTTTAGCAAAGGTTTAGCATGAATCTGACTTTGACATTCCTACCTTTATCAAGTCTGTTTATTTTTTAATTATTCGAGAATATGTGCCTCGGTTTTACTTACGTTCAATTTAAAGAAAGTATCAAACGGCGAAATACTACAGCAAATAACTAACTTTTATAAAGAAAAAAATCAGTGAAATACATATAAAAAGTCGAGAAAACGTTTGTATTTAATACATCGTTTTTTACTAGTACTATTACTAATGTTATTTCTTCACAAAACGTGAATGCAGGAATGGCGATAAGTAGCAGATTTTTAACTAGAAATACATTTCAACATAACCGTGTTTATTATTCCTACGAACCTCCTTTATTTAAATTACGTCATTGCATTAAATAACACCAACTATTATTTTAAAGACGCATTTTGTATTTAATACGTCTTTAAACTAATGACTTATGTAATACATTTGTCACCATCTGTCCAATATATTCTGAAACACAAAGAAATTACAGATCAATATTCAATATAACTTTTTTTTTCAGATTTGGGTAGTTGTTGACAACTTCTGTGCCTAGGGAAGCTGAGTTGTACTTTTGACAGTAAGTTAATCTGGTCCAAAATGTTTGTCAGAAATGATTATTTCATCCCATCAGTGATAGAACTCAAACTTAGGATACCTGAAAAATAATAAAAAATGCAGACGTATGTTAATGGCGAAGAGTAAAAACTCAAGAAGGAATTTTTAACTTCTGAATTGAATATGCTGATAATATGAACTTTTGTATTAACTATGAATTATAAACCCCAAAGTCGTAATCTTTACCGCCTTGCTTTAAAGAACTGAGTGCATTTTCACCAATACAAGTACAAAGTTCCGAAGCATTCTGGTTACCAAATTATTTCCAAAAGATGACGCAAGGATAGTCGTGAAAATCCATAGATGTGTGTATATTGGGTGGTGAATTAATAAACAAAAATTATTGCTGGTATTTGCATTGTCGATTGTTGTTTTTCTGCTCATGACATTAAAACCAATATACTACTTTATTTGAGGGAGTGTTTTGGCAAGCTATCTTTTTTTCGAGGCTTTTTATAATGTTTTTTTCTCATATATACACCTCACTGTTGCAAGTTCGCTATTCTCAAGTATGAATCAGGTATACTGTGTTCAGTAGCAGTAATATAAACTATGCCTACTGTTATTTCACCTTTCAATATACGCAGCTTTGTTGTCATGATCTCCTGCTAGAGTTATGTTCCTAACTTGAACATCAAGCCTAATCCATATATGAAAGCTAAAATAATAATACAGTTAAGTACTTAATTAATTTGAATATTTGACTGGCTCTGGTTCTTTGGATACTATATTTTGACACACTTAAATAGCGTATTTTTTAATTCTACGATATTAGGTCAGTGATATTCTTGTTTCGAGAAACAAACCTTGACTATTTCTGGTGAAACATTGCAATAAAACGCCTATAGACATACAATTAAAGAAATAATAATAGCAAAAACATTTATATTAAGAAGCAACACGATATTTACTTAATTTTCCCTTTAGCTTACCACAGTAAAACATTAACAAGATAATGTTGGTATGCTATCATAATGAGTATTGTATATTATGTATAAAATTTAACCCAGGACCTTCCAGAGCCCTAAGACGAATCCCGGTCGGTAATGGGTGCACTCGTGGCGCACATTCACTCGATTTGCTCAGTCAAACAAACCTTTCCCCCACACTCCACCCACCCTACTTTTAATTTGCCTCTTATACCCGTGTGAAGTTTACAAGATGTAGGACAAGTTGTAGACTCGAGAATTTGTTGAAAATTACTTAAACATAATAATAACTAAGAGAAATAGTTGTTTTACAGAAAATGTGTTGTAAAAGTGTG
>NW_013668832.1:104595-112557 GCF_000517525.1 Limulus polyphemus
CCGTTTTTGCTGTATTTAATTACAGACAAGTAAACAAACAATCTCAGAGTTTTAGTAGTATATAAATAGAACCAATAAATAACCATATGATTCAAGAAGTTTAAAAGCTTAATAATTTTATCATTAGCTTAGTTGTGGCGCGGCATGGTCAGGTGGTTAGGTAGCTCGACTCGCAATCTGAGTGTCGCGGGTTCGAATACCCGTCCTACCAAACATGTCTGCCCTTTCAGCCGTGGGAGTATTATAATACAATGGTCAATCCCAATATTCGTTGGTAAAAGATTAGCCCAAGAGTTGGCGGTGGGTGGTGATGACTAGCTGCCTTCCATCTAGTCTTCCTATTGCTAAATTAAGGATGCCTAGCGCAAATAGCCCTCTTGTAGCTTTACGCGAAATTCAAAACAAATAAACAAGCTTAGTTGCTAGAACATGGCTAGCTGGTTTGGATTGTTTTGGATTATTTAAGAAAAATCAAATAGCTAAGTACGAATTAACTTATTTAAGAAAAAAGTTAGGATACTTTGAAACATCTATGTACAAAGAAAATATGAGTAATGGAGAAAAAAATAACTGTTTGAAGTTTCAGGGTTGTAACATGAAAGCTGCTATTTGTTTGTTTGTTTGTAGTTATGCACAAAGCTACACAATGGGCTATCTGTGCTCTGCCAACCACGGGTATCGAAACCCGGTTTCTAGCGTTGTAAGTTCGCAGACATACCGCTGTGCCACTGGGGGGGGGGAGCTACTATTTTAACTAACTTGGTTTGAAATTTGTGAAACATATAACGTATATTATTTGTTAACAAAGCTTTAATTTATTACAGCTACTTCGACTTAACACAAAAGTTATTCCTAGATTGTTTGAATATAATGCTTTATTTATATTATTTTAACGAGTTTTATCCCCCCCCCCCCCAGGATAATTTGGAGACAAAGCTTCGGACTGCTAATGTAGGCATCTCTTCACTTGGTCTTTTATGGTACCAATTTGAGATGTTTTCTCCGGAGTACTTGCAATGAATATCAATTGTTTCAGATTATTCTTTACTCAACTATCAGCTTTCTGTTATTAAGCATTATTTTGCACATAACTGAACTAACCCTTTAGTTGGTGTTATGCTAAGTAGTTGCGTTATATATTTATTGGAATAGCTTACTTTATATAGAGGGCCTTGTAGTCTCACCACGTTAGAATCCAGGAAACCCTCTTTTACCACACGGAAACTTCTGGTCCTAAGAGCAATCACTTGAGTTTCGGGTAAATTTAGTGCACTCAACTGGTACTTGTCCGCATTTTTAGTAGCATACCTACGAAATCGTCGTGGTCGTATTGGTTGATAATGGAAGCTGTGAAATGGGTGATCAGGAGGAGCATTCCCGCTCCAACTCGTTTTCGTTGTGGGTGGACGTATAGGAGGTCTGGTAACTGGGGGACGAGTAAATGGAGGCCGTGTTATCGGTGGTCTAGTGATTGGTGGTCGTGTGATGGGGGGTCGAGTATATGGAGGTCTCGTGACTGGAGGCCGTGTTATCGGTGGTCTAGTGATTGGTGGTCGTGTGATGGGGGGTCGAGTATATGGAGGTCTCGTGACTGGAGGCCGTGTTATCGGTGGTCGAGTATATGGAGGCCTAGTAATTGGTGGTCTAGTGACTGGAGGTCGTGTGATGGGGGGTCGAGTAAATGGCAGGTCTAGTAACTGGAGGTCGAGTAATTGGTGGTCGAGTATATGGCGGTCTAGTAATTGGTGGTCTAGTGACTGGAGGTCGTGTGATGGGGGGTCGAGTATATGGCGGTCTAGTAATTGGTGGTCTAGTGACTGGTGGTCGTGTATATGGCGGTCTTGTAACTGGAGGTCGAGTAATTGGTGGTCGAGTATATGGCGGTCTAGTAATTGGTGGTCTAGTGATTGGAGGTCGAGTATATGGCGGTCTTGTAACTGGAGGTCGAGTAATTGGTGGTCGTGTGATGGGGGGTCGAGTATATGGCGGTCTAGTAATTGGTGGTCTAGTTACTGGAGGTCGTGTGATGGGGGGTCGAGTGTATGGCGGTCTAGTAACTGGAGGTCGTGTGATGGGGGGTCGAGTATATGGCGGTCTAGTAACTGGAGGTCGTGTGATTGGAGGTCGAGTATATGGCGGTCTAGTAATGGGGTCTAGTAATTGGTGGTCGTGTGATGGGGGGTCGAGTATATGGCGGTCTAGTGACTGGAGGTCGTGTGATGGGGGGTTGAGTGATTATCTCAGGATTTGTTGGCTCTCCTGGACAACGGTATTCACAGCGTTGCTTACATACTTCAATATTACAAGTTATATAAACATCCATTCCGTCCGGAAACTTAAAAGCATTGAGAGATGTAAAAGCTATAATGCTAGCTCCAGTATTTCCTGTTTGAAGTGTACGTTTCCAATAGTCAATCAACTTTGGTTGGACAGGACATCCTTCTAAGTCCGTTAGTTGAAGCCTTTTGGTGACACTGTCGTTGTAGTTTGGGGTGTCAAATGCGTAACAGTCTCTTACACGAACATCAATATCATCAGTATTTCCTCCGATATATATTATGATAGACATTTCTTGACCAATTTTTACGATTCCATTGATTGGTTGTGTTTTAGGAAAGGTACCTATTTGAAGATCCATCCAACATTCGATTTCGTCACCTTGAAAAGGAACCTTTAAAAAATGAAGGAATGACATTTATGTAAAAATATAGGTTTATCCCTCCTTTTTTCTACGTTTTGATATTAAGAAGTTTATTAGATTATGTATTAACATAGGATTACAGTTACATACTTGTAAATAAATGTTCGTACAGGAAAGGCCTTTTTTTTTTCTAACTGCTCTGAACTCATCAAAATTTGCAAATGCAACTTTGTTTTTGTTTTTTTTAAGTCCACCAAGTAAGTCCACTAATACAGTAACCTCACAACATCCAACATTTCTATAACAAAGGTTTAAAGCTCAGTATACTTCCTAAGAATATCAATCCATTGTCAGTGAATTATTCAAGGATTATCTCTTTTATTAAAAACTTAATATATGCAAATTAATATTGCACTACAAGAAAGTGAATCTAATAATATTTGGATACAGATTTATTTTTTTATGATGAGTAAAACGATGCCTTTACTGAAATAACTTTCAAATAATTTGAAATTAATAAGTTGTAGTTAATAATTTCGGGAAACTGTATGAAAGATTATAAGCGATGAAAAGTTAAAATGTTGTCAGAAATATAAAGATTGAACTTTATCGTGTTATGAAATTTCAATGCTCCTAAGGGTGTATGCTGAATAACGACTTTATATGTACCAGATAAATTATATTTTGTTTTGAAAGCGATGACAATTATCAAAGCTTCTTTATTCATTATAAAAAATAAGGTTAAAGGTTGAAATAACCACATAGATATATGTGTTGAGATGAATCTGCTTAATATAAAATGACACGTGAAGGGAAATGAGGTATTTTTACATATTGTACCCGACAAAGCGTCACTAGTTATACAGCTTGCTCAAAATAAATTTTAGGTTTTAGAGATAGTAATTACTTTACGTTAGGAAACATAGATGAATCTAACAATTTCATTTTTGGAATTAAATTCAATGGAAAGATAGCCAATTAACTTAACACCAGAGATCAGCTTAAAGAATCAAAAAATGAGGAAAATAAAGGAAATATTAAATTTGTTTAAAACGTATTGTGTGAAAAAATACGCCACTAATTACTTAGCAGAAGAAAAACAAGACCAAGTTAGACTAAATTACTGAGTTTAGTTTTAATCATAGCAATGTAAATATGCTATTAAATATGTTGAGCCAATGATTAAAATTGGTGGTATTAAAAATAAACTTGATGTTATAAAAAAAATCAAAACCAAATATGCCCAAAGAAAAACACTTACTGCTATTTATCACCAAAGCAAATAAGAATTATAAAATAAAGATAATAAGGAATATATAGAATTAAAAACACGAAATTTTGCCATTTTATTTGTGTGAATATGTATTATTAATTAAAGTGAATAAAATATTGTGGGAATATGTATTATTAATTAAAGTTAATAAAATTTCATTACGACTTTGCACAAATATTGTAATAATTGGTTTATATTAATCCTATGCACTATGTATAGGAGCAATAAGTTTTAATACTTTACCGACACAACATCCAACATGTCTACAACAAACGGTTGAAATTCAATGCGTTTCTTAAAAATATCAACCCATTGACAAGAAATTCTTCTGGCTAAATCCCATGCTTCTTGGAAACTCGGGTCCATTTGAAATATTATGGTGTTCTCAAAATTTAGAATAGTTTCTTGGTTAGTGGGGTCTGGAAATGTCACAGTTCCACAGTCTTCTTTTGGTATAAAAAACGTGTAATCAGAACGTCTAGAATCGACCTCCACGTATCTGAAATCAAAGACATGATAGATCATAATTATAAGTAAATCAAATTGATATAGTCGCTCAATTGCTTATAACTTTTCTTAGTTGAAATTCCCAAATAATCAGTTTCTTTTATATCTTCTTTGTTTTTTGTGTTGTTTCAAAGTAAGGTTTTAATATTGGAAAGGTTGTTGGTATTTAAGTTTATTTGTCGTGAAATTGCTGACAATAAGAACTTTAAAACGAAAATAATATGAGCATATCCTTTGATAAATTATAAGCATTAAAAAACAATTAACACCAAATATTTCCAATATATCCATCACATGCATATAATAATTTGGAATTGCTACTTATGAATATGCGCAAATCTTTATACCAATTATTCAATGGGTTTATGCATACATGTTTCAAAACCGGAGTGAATTATGTTCGTATGCATTAAATACAATGTTTGCAAATTACCTTGATTGTGTACTTCGAAATCATCTCTTAAGAGTCTTGTGCCTAAACCAAGTAAATAAAATCCAGCACTCATCCAAAGCACCAACAAAAAAACAAAACTTACCTTAGATATATAAGAAATCAGAATTATTTTGGGAATTTTCTTACAAAAGTAATAAGAAAAAGTTATATCGATGCACAACGAAAATATGTGTGACACTTGAATTTTTTTCGTTATTAGTACCTCGCCCCCCAGTGGCACAGCGGTATGTCTGCGGACTTACAACGCTAGAAACCGGGTTTCGATACCGTGGTGGGCAGAGCACAGATAGCCCATTGTGTAGCTTTTTGCTTAACTTTAAACAACAACGTTATTAATATCCAGGTCTATAATGGTTTTGTTTATATCAGAAAACGAATACTTTACTTTATTTGAATTAAGATAGAAACAACATCTATTTAATAACTGCTATCAAAAACACACACAGAAATCAATACACTTTAAACTGGAAAAAACGTTTCAGCCTTAGACCTACATCATATACTGTACTGAGAAATACTAAAGCTCCATGTATATTAATAAAAGTTCTGATTGGTAGAAATATTTTAAACATGAGCAGCATGGCCAATATAGATTTAATGACGTTGATATACCTCCTATAAAAGTTCTGATTGGTAGAAATATTTTAAACATGAGCATCATTAGCTAATATAGATTTAATGACGTTGATATACCTCCTATAAAAGTTCTGATTGGTAGATATATTTTAAACATGAGCAGCATTGGCCAATATAGATTTAATGACGTTGATATACCTCCTTGCTAAGATGTAAATTTACCGAATTTCTCTATGTAACTGTGATAATTGGTATTCTAGATTAGCAACATATAGATATCTTAACGTCAGCTAAAAATATTCAGCTGAAAATTGTAAGCTTATAGCGTAAAGTCATTTGTTTGCTCATACATTTTCTATTCAGTCAAACAACTACTAATTTAAAATCACAACCGATGAGATTTCTTACATACTTCACTCTATATTATTATTTTTGTTTTGTCAAACTTGTTTCATTCTCGCTTGTTGAGGTGCTTGACTCACAACCTGATGGTCGCGGGTTCGAATTCCGTCCCACCAAACATGCTCGCCCTTTCAGCCGTGTTGGCGTTATAATGTGACAGTCAATCCCACTATTCGCTGATAAAAGAGTAGCCCAAGAGTTGGCGATGGATGGTGATGACTAGCTGCCTTCCCTCTAGTCTTACACTACTAAATTAGGGAAGGCTAGCGCAGGTAGCTTTGTGCGAAATTCAAAAGCAAACAAACATTCTCGCTTATTAAATGCTGGAGGTGAAAACCGTAGTACACGAAATGTGAAAACAACGACAAAAGAAATGTGACAATCATAATGAAGGAAAAGTATAAACCACAGCAACTTACAACGTAAGTAAATGGTTCATCATATAAATAACATTATTAACTTTTGTTGTTGTTCTATACATACACATATATGAAATATTCATTCACGCCTTTTAGGGGGTGCGGGTAGCAATATACAGTATTGGCAGAAAACATCTTTGTTTTTAAGCCAGTTATATGTCGTATGTTTCTATATTACAAACGTCAGTCCGAAGGAATGTTTAACTATTTCACAATATTGTGTTTTGCTCAAATTGTAGAGAGCGTATAAATCTTAGTAAATAAATTATTTTACACTTTTACCCAGTTCTAGTTTCTTACTACAAATATTTTATACTTTTAACCAGTTCTAGTTTCTTACTACAAATATTTTATACTTTTAACCAGTTCTGGTTTCTTACTACAAATATTTTACACTTTTACCCAGTTCTAGTTTCTTACTACAAATATTTTATACTTTTAACCAGTTCTAGTTTCTTACTACAAATATTTTATACTTTTAACCAGTTCTGGTTTCTTACTACAAATATTTTATACTTTTAACCAGTTCTGGTTTCTTACTACAAATATTTTACACTTTTACCCAGTTCTAGTTTCTTACTACAAATATTTTATACTTTTAACCAGTTCTGGTTTCTTACTACAAATATTTTACACTTTTACCCAGTTCTAGTTTCTTACTACAAATATTTTATACTTTTAACCAGTTCTTTTAACTTTGTTCAAAAGTTAGCCGTTTAACAACGGATAAAAGAGATGTCAAACAACATTCTAAGAAATTGAAAAATAACATAATTATGTACAAAACTGTTAAGATCATTTAAAGTTGAAACTTACCAAAATTCAGGTTCTATTGCAATAACCTAGAGAATGAAGAAATTCACGAATATGCCATTTAACCAAGATAAAATCTAAGAGGAATTGTATTTGTGTTTATAGAAAAGCTACAAAGGCTATTTACCGCCGTCCCTAATTTTGAACTACTGACCAAATGAAGGATAGCTAGTTAGCAGTACCTTACGATCCATTATCCACGCTAAGGGATTGACTGTCACTCTTATAACGCATCCACAGCTTAAAGTACTTGGGTGATATCTTGTGGATTTGAATCTGGCTCGCCAACTGTGAAATCCAGAACTGTAGGATAGCTAGTTAGCAGTACCCTACGATCCATTATCCACGCTAAGGGATTGACTGTCACTCTTATAACGCATGCACAGCTTAAAGTACTTGGGTGGGAGATATTTTCTGGTATCTTGTGGATTTGAATCCGGCTCGCCAACTGTGAAATCCAGAACTTTACCACGGGGCCAACCCGCTCCCTTATAAGAGAAAGAGAAGAAGGATATATATTCAATAGAATTCCAAGTAGCTATTCTTTCTCTCTTGCCAGTATTCTTTCTACAGTTTTAATCTAAAGTGGTTGTTACACTTTGTGTAACAAAAATATTTTAATTTTCACATAACCACCTTCTATGTTTTCTTTTTTTAAGTCATTAAATTCCGAATAAATGCGGAGAAATTATTCACCTGATTTATTGTTGTTTGTTATTGTTCTAACCTAAAATACTGGTGATAGTTAGACCTGTATGTGTGTAATTTGGCCCTATAAACATCATTCAAGCAACAATACTGACTTATGCGATATTTTTCACATTATATAAAATAAGCCTGGAAGAACGACAACTGATCTGAAATGCTCTTCTACGTT
>NW_013668832.1:113557-115332 GCF_000517525.1 Limulus polyphemus
AATAAGCCTGGAACATTGACAACTGACCTGGAATGCTCTTCAACATTATATAAAATAAGCCTGGAACAACGAGAACTGACCTGGAATGCTCTTAAACATTATATAAAATAAGCCTGGAACAACGACAACTGACCTGGAATGCTCTTCAACATTATATAAAATAAGCCTGGAACAACGACAACTGACCTGGAATGCTCTTAAACATTATATAAAATAAGGCTGGAACAACGACAACTGACCGGAATTGCTCTCCAACGATAGATTTAGAGAGGGAAAGGAAGAGAATTACAACAACCCTGATTGTACTATAGGTAGTTAGCTTGAAAGCGACTCATGGAAAGAACGATTCTGTTTTATTTCCTACTATTGAAGTAACGAGCGCAAGGCAGAGGAAAATCCTGTTGGTTTGAGGCATTGTGTGTAACTTCTTAAAATGCTCCCTTGCATCCTGGATAAACTGAACGTGTTATATAGGAGATATTGGAGTGAAGAAGTCCATAAAATCTTCAAAATCTATTAAAATTTATTTTAAGTAAGAAGGTGAAAACGTGTTTTTAATTATGCCCCGACCCACTCTATTTATTCATTTCGATTATTTCGTGCAAAGCTGCACAAGGGTTAGCTGAGCTAGCCGTCCATAATTTTGAACTGGGAATCAGAATAATTATCGAATTGTTGTGTTATATATACCTAAAATAAAAATTTTACAAAATATTTCTTCTAATACAGCATGCCAGAAGGTGTCGCTTGATTTCTAAGCTCTGTCGTAAGTTTTTTACAACATATTATCACGTAATCAAAATTCTATATCAACTATACAAAACTCCGAGATTCTAGGCCTTTTCTTTAAAGGTTAATATCAAGAACTTACTGTAAAGCTGTTCTCCAACAACACTTATGCCGTTATAAATTTCGTTTTGAAAGATAAATATTTTTGGACTTGTAAGGAATGAGATGGTTGATATATTAATTAAGATGATTTTGTTAACAATAAGTTTTCGTGAACAAACTCTTACTGCTATGTATATGAAGCTGGATTTTTGTAAATTGCGTCTAAACTCTTAGGACTCCAGTTGCTTTTTTTTTATATAGGAAATTTACATAGTTGCTACTTAGAGGAATACAAATTAGTGGGATTCCATTGTACCAGTAAAAATGGAACTTAATAACGATAAATGAAAATTTAAAACTTCAAATGGAATAATTTAATTAGCACTTTAAAATTAGAAACAAACAGGATCCATGGTAAACGCCGACATGTAAATTAAATTTATCTAAACGTGTGTTTTTATATTATAATACGCCAAGGGGGTCAATAATAAGCTTGCGGGCTCATTGCGGGGTTCATTGTCATCCGGCATTAACAAATATTTGGCCTTATTTCTTAGTTAGCAGTATATTCTATAACTATGAAAATTACATTTTTGTTCTTTATGCCTCCCAGTGGCACAGCGGTATGTCTGCGGACTTACAACGCTGGAAACCGGGTTTCGATACCCGTGGTGGGCAGAGCACAGATAGCCTTTTGTGTAGCTTTGTGCTTAACTTCAAACAAAAAAAAATGTTCTTTATATTATATTAACAAATCACATATAAGTGTTTGCTGACTTATTAACACATCAAATATTGAAAAACAACTAACCCAGTGTCTTATCTACAAGACACGAAAGAGAAAGTAACATACGTATATAATTAAAAATTTATAGTAATTCTACAGCAAAGAAGAAAAGGTAAAATAATTAAATACAAATAATTGACTGTAGTTTTAGAGTAAG
>NW_013668832.1:115401-118067 GCF_000517525.1 Limulus polyphemus
TACAAGAACACGAAAGAGTAAAGTAACATACGTATATAATTAAAAATTTATGAATTACTCAGACAAAGAGAAAGGTAAATATTAAATCAAATATTTGGCTGAGTGTTAGAGATGTTACTAGTAAAATCTGTTTTCAAGGTTTAAAGCGTAAATTTTCCACAGTTCAATTGATTATATTGGAAAAAATTGTTCATTAGGGTTGTGATCAACCACATCTAGACGTGTTATGTTGGTTTATCTGTTTCCTATGGAGGTGTTCTAGTTAAAAAGGGTATATGACAAAATATATTTAGAGTTCCTGGCTAGCTTAAAGCTATAAATACGTTTTACAATTAATTGTTTTTATATAATATTATATGAGCAATTATCATAATAATATCTGACTTAATACATATTTTTCTGTTTTGGTAATATTTTATTTTCATGTGTTGAATACGACCTTATCTATCATTTAGCAGCCTGTAATTGTGCAAGATTCGAACGATCAGATAATTAACCAATAAGACGACTACAAACAATGCAAATTCCAACTGCAAACCAAGTTAATCATATACAAGTATCCTTGAATTTTTGGGTTGAAGCTTTATTTTCAACAGCCGTTTGAAGATCTATAGGACATAGGAACCAATGACGGTGAAATTTAGCAACAAGAAGAAGGAAATCCACTGACTGGCCACTTTATAGAGACCTTCACGTCATATCAGGTTTGACCACTTTTTGGTGCAATAAAAGTCTGGGCTTGGGTGGTAAAGACTTGCATGAACTTGTATTGTTTGAGTGTAATCCATTCGCTAAAAGGTGTATGGTCTACATTGTGTCGGTAGAGGTTAACAATGGTGAATCCGAAGTTCAAATTCATCCCAAGTTTATTCCATCGAATACAGAGATTTTCCTGGCTAAGAAAGATGACTGAAGTCACTGTCATGCTCTATGAACCAATTTTTAGAACAATAAAAGTAATGTGGTGAATTTGCCAGCAAAGTGGAAATACTGTAGATGATAATGGGCGACATGACTGGTGACAATGCAGACTCTAGATGTTATGCGCCGAGCTAAAGGCATCAAACGCACATCCTTTCACAATAAAGTTCTTCACACTTCCAAATCATCTTCGGCGACTCACAGAAGCGAAAAAGCACTAGAATTGTCAAGTACTTCTTGTAGTTCTATCCGTAATTTTGCTCTAACATTAATACGGATTAAGAAGAAACGCGACTCGCCAGACCACATCACATACACGTCTTGATGATTTGTACTCCAGGTTGTACTGAAGGCGCGTTTTTATGTGTTTTCGCCTGAGACAAACGGTTTTCACACTGTTTGTTGATCGATACGTGACAGGTTTTCTATTATCCTTCGCATAATATGTTTAGGAATAATTGAATACTTTTGTTTTGGAAAGTTAACACGCATCTCTAGAAGGTTTGTTTGTTTGTTTTAGAATTTCGCGCAAAGCTACACGAGGGTTATCTGCGCTAGCCGTCCATAATTTAGCAGTGTAAGACTAGAGGGAAGGCAGCTAGTCATCACCACCCACCGCCAACTCTTGGGCTACTCTTTTACCAACGAATAGTGGGATTGACCGTCACTTTATAACGCCCCCACGGCTGAAAGGGCGAGCATGTTTGGTGGGATGCGGATTCGATCTAGAAGGTTTACTGATGTGTAGAATAGTGATAGGATGTAGGGCTTGTCCTATTAGTAGTTGAAACTGTGGTATTATCAGAGGGGGACGACAGAGTGAAAAGTTTTTGATATTGGAGGGGGAAATGTTAAAGAGTTGTGATACTAGAGCGTGTAGGGAGAAAGGTTGAGGGTAGGCGAGTGGCAATAAAGGAGGAGAAACTTGATAGAATGGTGGTAGATCGGTGATAGGTTGATGATAGTTGAGGGGGAAGGTGCAAGGATGGTATTAGTGGAGAGGAAAAGGCGATATGTTGGTAGCAAAATGATGCTACAGAAAACTTGGGCATTATCGTAGGCGTAGCAACCTTTTATTCCGATAACTAAAATCTATGTAGCATATTTCATAAAAAGATCAACTTATAGCTAAGTTCTAATGACTCAGCGGTAAGCCTAAAGGCTTATAACGCTAAAAAGTGGGTTTCTATACCTGTGGTTGGCACATCACAGATAGCCCATTTTGTAGCTTTGTGCTTAACAACAAACAAAACTAAGGTAAGCGCTACTTTTACGAGGATGAAGGATTTTAGAGATGGTGTTTTTTATATATTATATTAGTCCCGTTAAAGAAATTGCTTTCGGACTGAGTTACTAAACTTATTCGAAAGACTGTAACCATAAATAAAATATGTCAAAAAAGAATAACTGCTATATAAAACAAGGAAACAAGTATATAGCCTGGTAGCAAAGAATATTTCCAGTGTATTTGCTAAATAACATACCATAAGAAAGTTTACATCTGGTAGCAAAGCACATTTCAGAAGGAAATGCTAGTAAACACACAAAAAGGAAGGATGAATGATATTTCCCATACAACCAGTATTATCAGCATGCTATTAAAGAAGTTTACAATTGTCAACCAAAAAGCCATGCTTCTATTTATAGAACCTTTTTATCAAGTTTTTAGACGTTTATGTCCACAATTTTGAAACACAGCTAAATCAAACATTAAATTTCGACATTTGTTTGTTTGTAGTTGAGCG
>NW_013668832.1:118323-126132 GCF_000517525.1 Limulus polyphemus
CTTCACATTCACCAATGTATTTGTGATATTAATTATAGAATAAAAGTTTTCAAAATAACAAGCTTAATCGTAAAATAACAACACTTCACATTCACCAATGTATTTGTGATATTAATTATAGAATAAAAGTTTTCAAAATAACAAGCTTAATCGTAAAATAACAACACTTCACATTCACCGATGTGTTTGTGATGTTAATTATAGAATAAAAGTTTTCAAAATAACAAGCTTAATCGTAAAATAACTTTGTGTTTATACATTGTTATGCGTCCCCCGGTGGGACAGCAGAAAGTTTATTGACTTGCAACGCTAAAATCCGAAGTTCGATTCTCGCTGTGGACACAGCAGATAGCTCACTGTGGCTTTGCTCTAAAAGAAACCTGATATGCATTATTCTAGTACAATAAGAAAAGGTAGTTTCTGTACTTACTGACAACTGGGGATACTATAGTATCCTTTAGAAAAAATTATCCCATTGTAAGGCCTGTCAAACTGGACATTGACGGTCATACCAGTCCTCTCACACCGGACATCTAAAGTGGTGATCTGCGGCATTGCGGTGATTGGCGTCAATTCATTTATCTGGGCCCATGTTGCCTAAAATACAACAAAAACTAATATTACGCATCGATTTAATATAAATATCTCTATTTCTAACATAACGGTGTCTGTAGTAACAACCTAGGACCAGATTTTCCTTTAGTAATGAGGTTCTGGGTGGTACATCTTCCAGATCATGTGATCCTACAAGAAACTTGTGTACCGAAACTAAAAGTGAGAAGAAAAAGAACAAAACGTAAACACACAAAACAGTTTTTCCCCCTAGTTATTTCATTAAAAACATAGATATTTACAGGTGGTAAGAAAGTAAGTCGCTGTTACCATGACATCTACTGTTTTTCAGAAAATTCTTCCGTTGCCATGTGTGACGATAGAATTCTTGAAGTCTGTGGTAAAACGTTTAAAACCGACATAATTTTATCTATTACAGAGAAACGCTCACTAATAATATTGACAGTAGATCGTCCATGTTATAAATAGAGCATTGCAAGAAAAGTACCCATTGAATATTAAAAGTATGTCAGTACTACTTATGACTCTTTGATAGTTTATCTAGAAATCCTTTTGATTCTCATGACAGTTGGCTATCATCTCCAGTTGACAACGTCTTAATTTACCTCGTTTTTCTATATTACTCTTATCATTACTTATAAACTTATTAATTTTCAGATCATACTATGCTCTTGGTTATCTACAATCTAATAAAAAACACCTTAGGTATGAAAATAAGGTGCGACCAAAAAAGGATTGAGCGTGCGACTTAAAGAAATGAAATCCAAATTGGCGCCCAAACTTGTAGTTACACTTATAATATTGATAAAAATTTTACAGCAAATATTCATTCATTAGTTAGCCATCATGCCCCAAAAACGTGGTCATCACTATCCACCGCCAACTCTTGGGCTACTCTTTTACCAACGAATAGTGGGATTGACCATCACATTATAACGCCCCCACGGCTGAAAGGGCGAGCATGTTTGGTGGGACAGAGAATCGAACTCGCGACCCACAGATTGCGAGTCGAATGCTCTAACCAACTGGCCATGCCGGGCCGATACCGTAGGTGGAAAATCGCTAAACTATCACTCTTGTCAAGTGTGTCTTGTTCTTTGAACGGAAATTCTAGAGTGAAGAACTATAAAATATACAAAATAGGTACTTTAATCCGGGTTGCCATAATACAATTATAGTGCTAGAATTAATTAATTATAAAAACAGTGAATAAAATGGGTATGAAATGAAAAAAAAAATGAGACTGGTCTTCCTGTATCGCAATAAAATTAATTGAATCGGCGTACAATAAGTGTTGACAGTTTACATTGTGACTCGCTGTCATTCAATCAATCAAACAGTGCCACACCAGCATAATATCTGTAAAAGTAAAGATAGTGATATTATTTCCAGCACTAGAGTAATGAATACACTCACGACTCCCAAGACAGAACAGAAATTTAATATAGGAAACATGTAGAAATCAAAATTTTGATTGCTGAAGGCTAGTTCACGCCATAGATTGAAGTGATAATATGTTTCAGTAGAAGCTATTGAGAGATCTGAAGACGGGTACGGGAAACTAAAACTATAAATAACGAAAGAAGATGCAAAGTTCAAACTCATCAAAAGTAGCTCATGATATGCACGTTTTTGATACAAGACAGTTCAGTAGAGCTCTTATCAATGATCTAGCTGTAAGTACAGGTTTCATCTAAATTGTAAGACACACATCAGCACGGAGAGCCTTCAATAGATGTGATTAGGAAAGATAGCCAAATCAAAAGGCTGAAATGGACTCAGAATTCAAACAATAAAATAAACAAAACAGGAAAAAAAGAGTTTGTTTGTTTGTTATTAAGCACAAAACTACACCATGGGCTATCTGCGCTGTGCTCACCACGAGTATCGAAACTCGGTTTTTAGTGGTGTGAGCACTCAGCCTTACTGCGGAGCCACTGGAAGGCAGGGGGAGATTGTTAATATACAGGTGAATCAAAATTACAATTATTTAGCAACAATCAACAATAGTTTGTTTGATGGCTAAGATGAAAATAAGATCATGGTCAATGTAGAAGAACTACACTAAACTGGGAATAAACACAAGCGTGGGTTGCATCTCAGACAACGTTGTTGGAAATCTACACAAAATTCATGACACTTTGATTACTGATAGGAATATCCATTACGTTATTTTCTCAGGAACATGACCTTTTCGGTAGGAATTCATGTTACAGCAAGGTAGTGATTCTAAATATGAAACAAATGAAGTGCAACTATACTCGATGGTAAAAAGAGGCCAATTTAATACTCGCAACCATGGCTTGGCCTGGGCAAAGTCCCAGTATGTCCTTGTATAGTCCTATATGGAAAACTAGAAAGTGAATCAGTAACCAAACAAACTTTTTGAAGGAAATTTGGTAATATATTTCACAATCATATATTTATGAGTTTATGGTAGCATGAACATAAGATATTCCTTTGATCTGGTTGAGCTCGAAGAGTCATCCTTTTCGTGTACTGGTCAGGTTTCCCACATCTATATCCGGTCCCTCTTTCTGGTATCCTTTGGAAGGAATTTTTATTCTCTACAAGCTTTTATCTGCAGTTCCTGGCAATATGTACTATTTGAAACACCCATTGTCTTGTGGTTTAATTCCCCCATTCTGTGTAACTAATTATGTAACTAATCCTTTTGATTATTATAGGCTATTGTTAGAGGAAGTTGCTGTTTTAATACTACTCGAGCTGACGACCCCATAACTTTGAGATAGTGTGTTTAGATGTTTATCCACGACTTTAATGAATTCTAGTTCCAACGCCATCTGCAGACCTTCTTTTAAAAATGTAAACTTTCTTTGCTTCAC
This sequence comes from Limulus polyphemus, assembly GCF_000517525.1. Classification (NCBI taxonomy): domain Eukaryota; kingdom Metazoa; phylum Arthropoda; class Merostomata; order Xiphosura; family Limulidae; genus Limulus; species Limulus polyphemus. The sequence goes on from NW_013668832.1 coordinate 121,743, forward strand.
TCTAGTTTTCATATTTTCGTCTGTTAATGCATATACAAACTGGTTACGTACCAATGAATCTATCATTTTATGAAGAGTGTCTGGGCCAGTTAATGGGGCAAGTCTTTTCAAATCTGCCACAAGTTTGGCTAAGGTCTCTTCTTTTCTCTGTACACAGTTCCGCAACTTTACTCTGGATAAGGCAGCTACTTAAGGATAATAGTTGCAACGGGTTTCAGCTAGAAGGTTATTTAAAGTTGTAAAAGCTGGTAATTTTAAATGGGCAACAAAACGAATAGTTTGTCGCTCACTATTGCACCTGTTAACGTTGAAAATTATTTCGAATTGATCCGGAACTACCTCTCATGATATCTTTCCATTATAGTCTATTAATTTCTCAATCAGGCAATGTTGTTGAGTTGACCAGTTGAATTCTGGATCTGGATTTAATAGTGACATAGCTGGAGCAGTTCAGGAAGGTCCTGCAGTAGCTGATGGCACAGAAGTGGTGATGATAGGTGTGGACCACATATGTTCTTCTATTACATACTTTGTAGTATATGATGTTTTAGGTTGGAAATCTTGGGAAAATCCAGAAAGAGGTGTTGCTGTTTTGATTGGTTTGGTTTGTTTTTAATTTCGCCCAAAGCTACATGAGGGCTATCTGCGCTAGCCGTCCCTAATTTAGCAGTGAAAGACTAGAAGGAAGGCAACTAGTCATCACCACCCACCGCCAACTCTTGGGATACTCTTTTACCAATGGATTAACCGTCACATTATAACGCCTCCGCGGCTGAAAGGGCGAGCATGTTTGGAGGGTCGAGGATTGGAACCTGTGAACCTTAGATTGAGAGTCAAGCGCTCTAACCACCTGGAAATTCCGGACCACTGCTGTTTTGATACATCATTGGTGTTCTTTCTATCTTATTGATCTTGCTGTTATAATATTTCTGTACTTTAATTTTGTCATTATAGCCTTTATGTTCTGTACTTTTTCAGTGTTGTTGTAATTCCTCTGTACATCTCCAATAACTTTGTGTATGTTGTTTTTAATCAGATTTACATTTGTTCTTAGGTATTCTTTAAAATTACTTCTCTTTCTTTTAACTCCTCTTTAAGTTCACATCTAATACCTTTTAATCTTCTTTTAATTCTCTGTCTATTTTTTTCTTGACCTTCTTTTAACTGTTTTATTAACTCCAATAAATCTTCGATAACAACTTGTGAGGTCACCTCGAAAATTGAAGTTTAGTCAATGTTCTAATGTCCCCTGGTAGGACAGCAATAAGTTTATTGACTTACAACGCTAATATCCGTGGTTCGATTCCCCACAGTGGACACAGAAGATGATCCAATCTGGCTTTGATCTAAAACAAACAACAATGTTCTATTTTATTTTCACCAAAATAATTCTATTTCTGACACCAGTGTTGTTTTCTCGTTGGACTGATTCGTTTAAATTATTTAGCGAACGTAACAATAACAGATGAGTTTATTTCTTCCTTAACGTTTCTACAGGCTACTTTCGTATATAGGCTTAAGTTTACAAATGACGTTTCATGGAAACACCTCGCTAATGATACTACAACTACTTACAAATTAATTTACTTTCACAATATTACTGAATATACGCAATAACTAACACTGATTCAAACACTTCACTGAATGACTGGCAGTCTTCCAATTGAAAACTGACTCAATACTTCACTGATTCTCGTACATATAAGGTTGCCTTATTTCTGGACACTTCGCGAAGTTTCTCTGTTATTAATATTCCCGAGCATTCTATATATTCTAAGATTACCATTATAAATTTTCTTGATTTTAACATCATGGCCCTTCTGCTAACATATAAATTAAAGCGTTGAAAATATAGGTTACAATAATATTTTTAGCCGAGGCATAGCAGCTCATAGAATGGCTCTGAGTTTGTTTGTTTTTTATTTCAAGTACAAACTTTCAGCTCATAGCTCTATCTCTTGACCAATTTGAGATCTAATTACAGCTCTTGTTGTAATAATATATTGCACTAAATATAAATCGACTTTTCCAATTACTCATTGTTTGTGACTTCTGTACGGGTATCAACTATGCGTTTTCACAACACATAGTTGGCCATTTATTGATTCAAAAGTTGATAATCTATTTAAAAAATTCTCAGTATGTTAATTAACTAAAACCGCAGTTAAGTGGAATATTAAAGCTAACACCGCTTTACTTCTATATTTACGCTAGAAAATATTAAACAAATATATCGTCTTAAATAGAATATGTATTTGAATGTATTATTTCAGTTACTAGTAAGAGATATACAATTATTGTCTGTGGCTCAAACTAGTACATAAAATGTTAATTCTACAGGTAAAACAATATAATATATTATTGTTATCAAGAAACTTTTAAACAAGTATCTTTTTTTATTTCGTTGATTTCAATGTAATTTGTGAATACCTATTTTTTAGTTTCAAATATTTGAATAGAATGTTATTAAATATATGAATCTTAGCACTCAATATATATAGAGGGCAGTAATGGGGCAAAACATGCAAAAGTCTATATTTTGCCCCCCCCCCCCGGGGGGAGAAATAATAAAGACTTCTGCATGTTTTGCCCCGTTATCGTCCTCTATATAGTGAGTGCTAAGCATAATGTTTCTTGTTGATTTTGTAAATGCTATTGTAACTTGGCAAGATTAGTGATATAAGCTAACCAAGATTCTAGGATTATTTCATCACGAGAAGAACACTTCTCAAGCTCCAGTCTCTTCATTTTGACCACTGAGAAGTGGCACACTATAATTATTCGCATTCTCTTGTGTCAAAACAAAAGAAATCGTATAGTAATAACCGTACTTTATACGCTTGACATCAGCGTTATGTTACTTCCGTGGGAGCTTTCATATGTGACCTACTTAAGAATAGTGGACTTTGTTCTAGTTTTTATAATCTCCTTATTTTTGTTTCTTAAGAGCTGAACTTGTCAAACAGGTAGCTTATTGTTTGGAGTTTAATGAGGCCATAACGACTCTTTTCAGGTTGTCTATCCTACTTCTTGACCTTTTCTTAAAAATAAACAAAACATACACAATGAAAACTAGTCTTAATGCTCATCTGTGATATAGTATACTGGATTGGAGGTTGCAGGTTGAAACATTTGCCATCATCTTAAAAATAAAGCTTAAAAGGTATCGAAAACAATTTCTTAAATTTCAATTATTTTATTGTAATTCGGACCATAAGCCTTTATCACGTTTTTTTTTGGTCACATACAATATGTACATAACAACAAAAACTAAACATATGGAAATGAAGTTTAATCAGCTTATTTATGGAAAAGTCCGTAATAACTGTGACCAAAATTTTATATATATACATTTATAAGAAAAACACAAAAAAGGCGAAATTCGTATTAGAAGTCTATTTTAACCATCGTTTTATGTTAATGTATATCTGAAATCAACAACTTATTGAATTTAACACGAAAACATAATATCTTAGAGATATTAATAATAGTGATATTACTTTTAAGTTGTTTACTGTTGATGTTGATTGTTGATTTGTAATTAAGCACAAAGCTACACAATGGGCTATCTGTGCTCTGCCCACCACGGGTATCGAAACCCGGATCCGGATTCTAGCGTTGTAAGTCCGCAGACATACAGCTGTGCCACTGGGGGGGGGGGCTAAATTGTTTGCAGGAAAAGAACGCCGACATTTATTACACTGAGTTTTACAAATGATCAAAACATATTAAACCAATCGCATCAGTATTATGTTTTAATAGATACTTACAAGATTAGAAAGAAAGCTTATTGCCATAGCAATAACAAATAGTTAGTAACTGACATTGTTAAAACGCAAATAAAACTCGCTAAGGAAATGTTCTTCTATAATTGTTTACAAACCAAATATAGGTAATATCATATCTGAAGTCATCAACCAGTAAAAATAATATTTTTTTTCAGGTTGCTTTACGACATCAGTTTAAAAACTACGTTTGTTTAAAAAAAACACATTTGACGTAACATAAGTAATTTGAGACTTCCATGCAAGGACAATATAATATTTATAACGAGTAACACTGATTAAAAGAAATATTTCGGATTATATGCTTGTTATACAACTTGCTTCGTTTTCCAAGATTTTATTTTCATGGACTCGTATCCAGTGCTTGCTCGTTAAAAATATATTTTATTTCCTTAACAGATCACTTAGGACTACCTAGAACAACGCTTATTGCCGCTTGAGATAATAAAAGTTGCGACGGTACAGCTAAGAGCAAGAAATCTGTCGGAAACTGCTAAGCATCAGCATTAAAATCTCTCAAAAATTTATAGAAAGAATGTATCATCGAATTTCCAGGTACAACGGACTATGTTATAGTAATTACTACTTTTCAACTTTGTGAATGA
>NW_013668832.1:127030-138837 GCF_000517525.1 Limulus polyphemus
AAATAGGTACTAAGAATGGGTAGTTATACGCCTGCCAATTAATACCCCAACACTCGTGACTCAAAATAACTGCTTCTAAGATTTACTGGGTAGATTCTCAATGTGTTGGTAATGAGAATTATTCACCACACCAGTCTAACCCAGAAAAATTGTCCAAAACAAAATATAATAAACCTGTCGAACATATTTGTTTGTTTGTTTGAAGTTAAGCACAAAGCTACACAATGGGCTATCTGTGCTCTGCCCAGTCAAGTCCAAGTATTTAGTCTCACAAGTGTAGTCAAAAAGTTGACGGTAGATGCTGTGGATTAGGTGCCTTCCCTCTAACCTGTTCCTTCAAAATTAGTTATGGCTAGCCCAGATGCCTCTTGTGTAACTTTTAAAGAATCATTTTCCGGTCACGCACGACATGGATACAAATGTAATAAATATCGTTCTATAAAGTATTAAAGTATAATTTGACGAAGAATAGGACGAGTTTCGTGAATCTATCAGGTAACAATAAAACATGATAGAGCATGCTATCCATCTTGTTGTTTCATCATTTATTATTAAGATGTATTTGATATCACGATCTTCACTCACAACCGATAAACTATGAATTGTTGAGATTAAACATACCTGTAGATATAGTACCAACAGTCCTGTATGGAGCCACATTGTTCACACAGAGCGGTCCTCCTGGAAGGAATATAATAATGGGCGATCAGTTAATGTAATATATCCTAGAATAACAACAATAATTTTCTTGTGGGTATATTTTTACGCTTTAGAAATCTAAGTTTTGATACGTATAAAAAATATACGGGTTAAATATAATAAGTTATCAACAACACTTTTCTTGTGGGTATATTTTTACGCTTTAGAAATCTAAGTTTTAATACGAATAAAAAATATACGGGTTAAATACAATAAGTTATCAACAACAATTTTCTTGTGTGTATATTTTTACGCTTTAGAAATCTAAGTTATAATACGAATAAAAGATATACGGGTTAAATACAACAAGTTATCAACAACAATTTTCTTGTGGGTATATTTTTACGCTTTAGAAATCTAAGTTTTGATACGTACAAAAAATATACGGGTTAAATACAATAAGTTATCAACAACAATTTTCTTGTGGGTATATTTTTTACGCTTTAGAAATCTCAGTTTTAATGCGTATAAAAAATATACAGGTTAAATACAATAAGTTATCAATTAATAAGCTTTGCATAAAATAGTTTTTGATCTACTAATGCCTTCAAGCTTAAAGTCAACTTTGATAAATATACCTTTTAACGTACATAACCACTAAGTGATTTTAACTTGTTTATCCCTCCATTACCACTGATATAATTTCTGTTGGTTCGCATAATTTCAACGGGTAATTATCCAGCAATTTTTGTTCTTTCGTTTTCTTTTTTTTACGTTTTTTAATTCCTATATATTTCGTGTTACAGTTTTAGTGGCACTTAGTGTAATTTCTTCCAGTCTACCTAAAGCCACTGCCGCAAAGACGACAAAATTACGATATTGTTTTGAAAATAAGCACTAATTTCATCCATTCTACTCGTTAGATGTTTGTTTATAAAGGTAACTTTCCACTTTATCACAGTGTCTTTAAAATGCCCTAGTTTTCTTTAATCTTATAAGAAGCAAGTACAAGATAGAAAAACCTTAAAATCAATAATGGGTTATCTTTCTAATGAGCTTTTAGTCCTCTACCCCCGACAAAACACACAACACAAGAAGTGATATAAATACGGTGCTAAAGTTTGTCACAAATTATATTTGTGTTCTTCATAATCGGTAAGCGTGCTGTAGACAAACAAAATATGCTCAAACTTCTTAAGATAAGTTAATATTTTTTTATTCTGTGATATGAATGTTTTTGTAGAGATGCAGCTCTTGACTGTGAAGAAGCCATTTTTGTTTGCAAGAACAAAAATGAGCCCTCGGCTTACATGTTATGCATCGATAGGATTGAAATTATTGAAAATCTTGATTTAACACAAAACAAATGACTTAGTTTACAAACAGGTTTTTGAATGTCGAATTGATTACTTAATTTGTAATACGTATTAAAAGCTTTACAACAGCGAAATAAAATAATACATAACCTAGGCATAGTTGTTGTTGTTTGTTATTAAGCACAAAGCTACACAAAGGGCTATCTGTGCTCTGCCCACCACGGGTATCGAAACCCGGTTTCTAGCACAGACATACCACTGTGCCACTGGAGGGCTCTAGGCGTAGTTACTCAACTTTCGTTATCTAACTGAAGCCATATGCAAAAGACGACATTAGCAGAAATACCACAATAAAGATGTATTTAACTATGGCCATGTGCAAAAGACGACATTAACAGAAATGCTAGAGAAAATTTATTTAACTCTGGTCATTTCCAAAAGACGACATCAGCAGAAACGCTACAAGAAAAATCAGTAAAGGTACGTATGCAATAAAATTTCATTTTATTTTTGAAGTTTGTTTATTTATTTGTTGAATTTCGCACTAATCTACTAGAGGGCTGTCTGTACTTTCCGTCCTTAATTTTGAAGCGCTAGACTAGAAGGAAAGCAGTTAATCAACAATGCCCACCACCGACTCTTGTACTATTCTTTATCAACGAATAGTGGGAATGACTTCCATATTATAATGACTCAATGACTGAAAGAACGAGCACTTTTGGGCGACAGGCTTCAATCCCGTGCCCCATAGGTTGCGAGTCTAGCGCCCTAGCCATCAATCCTTTGAAGTAAAATATTAGATTATCTCTCGTAAGGCCCCCGGGAAGGGCAAGAACAAAAATATCGTTAAATTTACTATTTAGGCATACTTATATATATATATATATATAAAGGTGTGTTTTATTTGGTTTTATACTTTCATTCAGGGGATTCAGCGGTAAGCTTAAAGGTTTATAATGCTATAAGTAAGGATTCCATCCGTACAGTGGGCACAGCGCATAAACAAATAATGTGAAAAGCATTTTTAAATTTCGTATATTTATTATAATTTATATTGGACCAAAATCACTTGTTTAAAAACGTTGTCGAATAAATCACATTTCGATTTTTTTTTTACGTCATGAGTTGTATGATAATCTTAACCCTAATGTGTACGTATCGCAACATTTTCAGTTTAAAGATATCTATAATTCAAGATAAGGACTGATGCAAAAGTATATTAAGGTTTCGTCTCTGAAATACCTTAATGTTATTCACAACTGTTGTAATCTGAGCTTATCTCGTTAATGATTAATAATGTATCAATTAACAGTTCTAGTGCGATGAAAACTGTAACAGATTGGTAGAAGTATTGTGATAAGACATTGGGATTGGCGAGATGTTTGTTTCTTTTAGCGCTAAGTACCATAATGCGCTGCACTCTGTCCATCAAACCCTGACTTTAGCATTGTAAGTCCGCAAATTTACCGCTGATTTGCTGGGGGATTTGGCTAAACGTACAACAAGCATAAGTATCAACTGGCTATTTCGGCCACATCACATAGCCGGATTGTCAGTTAGGCTCGTATCATAAGGCGGCCTCGAAAAATATCGGACTATATTCTTTGTTCACATTCTTGGACGAGTGTCTTTATTTGACGCCTTCAACAAAAAATGTTTTAATCTATTCATATATTATAACTGAGTTTTGGCAAAAATCAATCTGTAGACATCTAAAAATGACAAAACTTATGGTTTTAATCTTTTATATGGTGATTAAATTTCATTCAGTTGCCACACAACTGAATTTGTAACTACGTTTTATGTTTGTACGATTTTAAAACCAGAATACGCGAACTGGTTTTATTTTTTTTCCCTGTGTTTTTAACATATTTGTTCAAAGCTACATTCTAGCTTCTCATAGCTCAGAAGTTACTTGCTGGGTTCTATTAATACGTAACAATGTCGCTACTTACAGAGATTATTCAACTCGTAAGTTCACTTTTTCATTAAACTCCACGCGTCCGTGGATCCATGGCTCGCATCCCGTTGCCGCAAAAATGAGCTTTGTGTTTAAGTTCGTGGTTACCGTAAGAATTACGATCAAATCCCAATATTCGATCAAATACGGGTAGCCCAAGAGTTAGCAGTGGGTGTTGTTAACAAGCTGCCTTCTCTCCAGCCTGTTAGTATAAAATTAGAGACGGCTAAGTGCAGATAATCCTTTGCGTAGCTTTGCTTGAAGTTTCTAAAATAAACAAACCTGTTCAATATTTTTTCTGTGTTTAACTAATGGTGGATAGCACCTAGAAATCACGAAGGTGTTCCATTTTAAATATTATATATTATTAGGGAATTAATTTATGTTAAATAAAGTAAAAATTTAGTTAGCCTTTTTGGAAAAATATTTACAGATTATTTTGGAACTTATATTTTTCTGTTCATTTAAAAAATGTTCCCCAGTGGCTCAGTGGTAAACCTGCTGGCTTATGACGATAAAAATCGGGTTTCGATACCCTTGGTGGGCAGAACACAGACAACTCGTTGCGTAGCTTTGCGCTTACCAACAACAAAATAAAACCTATTATAAAAAAAATAAAATGAAAAGTAGTTTTTCTGATTAAAAAATCCACATAAAATGGAATCCCGATTTTTTTGCTAAAACGCAGTATTAATAAAAACAAATAAAACTGTATAAGTTATGAAAACGACTTTCAAAGCCACAGAATACAAATGCGAACGACGGGAAGCGCACGAAAATATTTGATATGCTATATTTTTTTTCCCATAACAGTCACATTGCTTGCGTTCAAATGTCCATGAACCGAAACACAAGCCGAGGTTTGAAAAATATTTACTACAAAAATCGATTGTCAAGTTTTGAGCATATTTTCATATGTGTGTCAAGGCCATAATAGGTGTGCCAAGAAATGTATTTGTCCCTCACCTTCTAACCCTTCCTTCCTCGTGCCTGGGATGTTAGAGGGTGGTCATTTGGCACTGACGTAAATTTCTTTCATGGGAAATCCTTCCCTAGTAATAGAAGTTGTTAGCATTAAGGGTGTAATACGTTCAGCAAAATAGGGGAAAAACGACAACAACTTCAGTGTGTATATTATGTCTATCATCCATACAGCTACATCTAATATATCCATATAGCACTAGAAAAGGTTACATTCGAGAATCACTACAAAAACATAAATATTACAAAACTAGTTGTGGTCAGATAGCTAGCGAACATAAACTAGGCTAATTTAAATCATTTGGCGTTTATTAATTGCTTGGCATCCGTTAATTTTTATCTGAAGGATATGTTTTTTTGCCACGGAGCGAATAGTTTTTTCTTATTCAGACCTTCACTGGTTAAAAAAAATTTACAAACTCTAATTATCATAATAAATTCAAGTTATTTCTTGTAGGATGGTATTTTGCTCTGAAAGCTAACATCGTCGAAGTAAATTAGTTCATAACTTTTCAGTAAGAAGCGCTTCTAAAATCTGGTATAACAAGACCCTAGGCTTTGTAATTTGTGAGATTAATGATGCTAATGTTTTTATTAAACATATTACTTATGAGATGGGATCAATACTGGGACAGTTGAACGAAAGGCAACTGTATATCTTTACACTTGCCCGTAAAGATTCAAGTAGATGTGATACTAAAATGTAACAAATGAAATAACGACTCATTTCATTCGTATTGGAGCAGAGGAAAGGGCAAATAACATTCCTAAAAGAGGAAAGGGCAAATAACATTCCTAAAAGAGGAAAGGGCAAATAACATTCCTAAAAGAATCATCAGACCTCTTTAACTCTTTACATGTTTATTGAAAATATTTTAAAATAATTCAAATGTTTAGGGAGAAACACACCTGGGGCCAGTAGAACAAGAAAGGCATTATTAAGTTATGGCAAACATTATTTCCTTTTGACTTATTTAACAAACTCTGGAACTATTAAATATTAACATAGTTTATAAATATTATAATCAAATAATAATTTCACTTCCCAAAACATCATTAGGGGCGTTAGAATAAAAACTTATATAAACATCAATAATTCGGTGTTTCTTTTTAAAACGTTTCGATATAACACTTTTTATATGGTACATATTTGTAATCACTATCAAAAGCTGCAAATTGGACAAAGCTTTTGAAACTTTATAAAGTACTCGATAACATACAAAAAACCCCTTACTAAACATCATTACTTTTAAACTTACATATAACGGAACTATAGGAGCAGGAATTATCATAAATAGCGAATCACTCTATGCTTTAATTGGTTCAGGAAAAACATGAAAACTGAATTATAACACCAAACAAAACACTCTCGTTCAAACGCAGTTTTTATAATTGTTCGTAAATAATAAATCCATGTACGACAGTACCCATGATTCTAAGGAAAGTGGGAATAAACGAACTGATTTTGTTTTGCTCCACTTGGACTCAGATAAAAGTAGAAGGTTAGAGCAGCCAAATGAGACGTGGTTCATATTTTAAATTAGAATTTCCAATATATCACACGTGTATTGCTTCCTTCCTACCATACATATAACCAAGAACTGCATGTAATAAAAACGACTCGTGAGAGGTCCTGTGACTATTTTTTATTTTGATTTGTGCGAGTACACTTTGTGTGTGTTCTGGACAAAATAGAGAAAACACTCGTTAAAGGACGAAACTTATATATATATATTAATAATAGCTTCCTAAATTATATATATATATATTAATAATAGCTTCCTACCGTCTATACTTTGTTCTTTATCTATTTGGTAATCGACTTTATATATTTTGTTGTTGACTATTCCTAGTTACTTCTTATCCAGGTTCGAGTTGTAAAATTTTTACTGTAATTATTAAGCATACGTTTGCATATACTTGTGTCATGTTTTACCAGTTCTAAGTTTTATATTGAATTTAATTTATTGTTTATGCTGTTTCATCTTCTTACTTCCCTGGTAACTTTATTGTGAAAGGTTCATGTCAGTTTTCACATCTGTTACCCTAGTTTAATTCTTTTTTGTTCATTGAAGCTAAACGTGATCATAGTACGTTCGTCTTTTTGGAAACTCAGCGGTGCTTCGCAGTGAAACAAACCTTACACTAAACAGGTTATTCATATACATTACAGACAGTGAGCATACCAATTACAGCACTAACAACAAGTTGGTTTGATTTAAATCTATTTTGACGAAGTATAGCGTTCGCATGACTACGAAACACATATAATATTTTCCACTTGTTGCTAATAGTTTATTAACTTCTATGCTCATAAAATCTGTTCCCAGTAGTAAAACTAAATAATCTTTTCATATTTGCATCTTTCCATGTCCGCTACTCAGGTCCGTCCACGCGTGTTCATTAAACTCTGAAGTTCCTTCATAATTACTGAGACATACGTCACAGGTAGTGGAAATAACAACAGGAAGTCACAATTGGAAAAGAATAAGCACACTTAAGAATATACAGTTTAGTGTCATAGATAAATAGGGCAGCTTTAAAGTGTAATAACTTATATATCGGACGCATGGCCTCGAACAGAGTTTATTCTACTTACTGTTCGTGGCAGGTAAATCTATTGCTTGTTGAGTTCAAAATATATCTGCATATTCATTCCAGTGTTCGGCCAACTTGCGTGTACAAATATTCGCTCCATATCACTTTCTCTGTTCCTTAGTTTACAATTTATAAATCAGAGTTTACCAGGTGAACAAGAGTTACAACTACGAAGGATCTTTCAGCAAAACCTACCTGCTACCTTGTTAACTTTGCAGCTCGCGACGAGCCCCAAACTTGTTTGGTAAGTGATATATTTCTCCAAAATCTAGATTCCTCCACGAGAAAGGCGACTGTTCTTGGAACAAAAACTGCACCGCTGTCACTTTTATAACGATGACACACTTTCACGTTAACCCTCCTCCTTAATTTGGACCAGTAAGAGAGTTGATTAACTTTCCCTTGTCATATTTTGACCTCTATTTACGAAAAGACAATTGAGGAGGGCGGGAGAATGCAGAAAGGTGGGGGCAGACAAGCGGTTCCTGGCCATCCCGTTATACCTTTAGAAGATTCACCGTTACGTAAACCCCCAAGGCCGCCAGGTGTGGAGAGAGGGGGATCATCACCAGGGTTGTATTACGTAGATGGTTAATCTGCAGTAGTTATACTCCTTAAAAATTAGTTCGTTTTGATCAAGCGTTCAGAGTTGTAAAACAATAGTTTCTCTTTTAATATGAGCTTCTGCAATTTTTTTTCTTAAATATATTACGATAAACAAATGATATAGTCTGGAGTTAAGGTTGGTTATTTTATTGAAGTGATAATATCTTGTGATTTCACTTGAACTATTTTCCGGAGAATAACATGGAATATAATTTTTTCATCTTTAAGATACGACTGCTCTAAGTATCTGTTCTAGCGAAAGGCTACAGTGTTTAATCTTTAAGATAGGCCTGCTCTAAGTTTATGTTCTAGCGACAGGGCTACAGTGTTTAGTCTGTAAGATAGGCCTGCTCCAAGTGTATGTTCTAGTGACAGGACTATACTGTTTAATCTTTAAGATACGCCTGCTCTAAGAGTCTGTTCTAGCCACAAAGCTACAATGTTTAATTTTTATAATAGGCCTGTTCTAAGTGTTCGTTCTAGCGACAGGGCTACAGTGTTTAATATTTAACACAGGCCTGTTCTAAGTGTCTGTTCTAGCGACAGGGCTATAGTGTTTAATCTGTGAGATAGGCCTGCTCTATGTTTCCGTTCTAGCGATAGGGCTACCGTGTTTAATTTTTAAGATAGGCCTGCACTATGTGTCCCACCAAAAAATGGTTGTCAAACCTGCAAGTTCATAAAAACTACTGACTAATTTTCTGACAATCACAACCAAAGAAACTTTAAAATTTCCAAAGAAATCACTTGTGGAACACAAAACACCATTTACCTTGTACAGTGCAAAAAATGCAATCACCAACATGTAGGACATACACAAACAACTCTTAGAGAACGTTTCAACAACCATTAACACCGAAAAATCTCCCTATTGCTCAACACTTTAACCAACTTTGTCATTCCATTAACGATGTTACTTTCATCGGGACTGAAACAGGATTCAAAACTCAAGCTGAAAGAGAGATAAAAAAAGGATATTGGATTGCGAATCTAAACACTATTCAACCTTATGGAATCAGTCTTGATCCTGGAATCAGTGATCTCGGATCATTGGTTTCATCTCTGTCTGAAAATAATTTTTATTCTTTGCTTATTTCTTTCATGTATTGTGAACCCTAATTTCTCTAAAACTTACCATCTATTTAAAATAATTTTCCATACTTGTTTCTATAAATCAATTAGCTTAACATCTCTTTTTCAATCAGTCTCCAGGTGTCATCTTATTTTACTTAAAGACTTAAGTATAGTTTTATTTCTTTCGTTTTTAATAATTTATAAAACAAAATATCCCTAACATCTTTTTACATAATGCTCTCGTCGCCGGAATTGGAACACACTTACAAAAGTACATGGAAAAATACATTAAACATTTCCTGGAAGACCAGATGACCTTCATGACGTCTCTCAGCTCCCTTTATATATCACTCATTCGATTACACCACCATTCCCAGTTTGCTCCTGAAGAAGAAAGGTCCACCTTTCGAAAGCGCTCGGTTTATAGGGTTTTTATCATTTTGTATCAAGACTTATTGAACCTACGTGTTTTTCTGACATCATGAAATTAAGAGAAGTGATAGTTTAGCGATTTTTCACCTGCTGTATCTCAAACTGAGGTAATCCAAACTATCCCATATTTTTAACAGATGTGTTCTACTGGACTCTTTCTTCACACACCCAATTTCAACGCAATCCATTAAGAAATACCTGAGATATACCATCTCCAATTTTGATTGAGTTTTTTTCATTTTTTTTCTTCGAACCAAATTTTCGGAAACTTTATTTGATAGAAAAACATATTTAAATTTCATGGATTTTTTTTCCAAATTCGGTAAACTTATAGATATTTTTAACCTATAATTAGGAGTCTCATTTGGTATAACTATAAGACGCATTTTGCGAAAAGTTTTGCGCACGCCTACGCAAAAAGTCACGTGAGCTATCGGTCCAACATTTTTACTACAGCTTCACCTAAGAGTAAAAGTGGACTGTTTTCAATTTTTTTTCATTCGGATTAAAGACTTAGAGCAGCAGAACTATAGGTGAACGGACGTGCAGATACATAAGTATTGGTTAGCCAAGCAAACTAGATCATCAGTTTATAGCCCAAGTTTTCAAAAGAATCATACGGGTAGACGGTTATTATTCATTATTCGTTGCCAACTTTTCAGCACAAATTTACTAACTTTAATTAAATTATCGTAGTTAAAGAACTTTTAGTGGCACGTGATATCAGCTTAAGCAATTAGCATAAATAATGATGCTTGGTACGACTGTATCGATTGCATGGGGGGGGGGGGTGATGACAAGAAACCATTAATCTAAATTCCATGGCGTTACTATATAAGAAGTTATTAAGTTTTAGAGAGAAAACTACCACCATATATATTTCAAAGAATCTGATTGGTTCTGTAAAGTAAAGGTCTGTTCCAAATAATAGGGTTGCTATCCTGAAGCTAATGTGGGTTACTATCGAATGTCATCACTGTCTTACTTGCTGTGGTTTGTTGGTGTGTATTGACAAACAGTCGTGATATTAAATCAAAAACACTTTAGGTGTGAAAAAAAAGGTGCTGCCAGTTTGGCCGCCAATTTTGATTTCATTCCCTTAAGTCGCCCACTCATTCATTTTTTTTGGCCGCACTTTTTTTTATCACACCTAAGGTATGTTTTATTAGCTATATTATAGCCGGGGATCGTCGTCAGACGGTCACCAATAACTTTACAAAACATTATGGTAACTAAACCTACCGACTCTTGATGAGGCAAGCCAAAATGGTGTCAAAAATGGATGTGTTCCCTATTTCAAAGTATTTTTTATCCATCTTCTCAGGCAAAAATCCCAAAAGAAAGTATCCCATTTACATCTTCGGACAGTTTCCAGTTACCATATAAAAATTAAGGTAATAGAGCCACCTAATCATGAGTGATGGAAGCCAAAATCTATAAAGAAAAACAAAAAAGAAGTGGAAATGTGCCCTGTTTCAGGATCTCTTTATTCCCCTTCTCGGGCGAATGTCCTAAAATGAAATAGCCTTGGACAGTTCCCAGTTGCTACATCAAAAATTATCATAATCGAGCCAAACAACTTTTAGTGATGAATGCTAAACACACACACACACAATGGATCATCTTTGTGGTAAGATGTACTGGAGACCACATTTTTCCTAGCGATCATACTGCATCTGCTTCTTAGTAATGGCGCTACACAATAATAAATTATAATAAAGTAAAAAATAAAGGAGTTTACTACCGGCCAATTACCTTCCTGTAGCCAGTGATTCAAAATTAGGGCTGGCGTCACGATAACTGGATTGTGCACTTACAAACATATTACTAATTGGAGGGAGGAGAGCCTGTGTTTTGTCCTGGGCTGAACTTCTCTATCGTGTAAATCAAATTAAAGCGATACAGATCAGAGTTAGAGTAAACAATGGCTATTCTAATCTGTTCATCATCTATTGCAGGAATCCCACATTGGGCGGTTATAAACCGCTTTATCTATATAATTATGTAAACGACATAGCTTTCTCTAACTCACAAGCCTACAACATACTACTACGAAAATGCAAACTACACTAAATTACCTGACAAACAGATGTATCATATGGAGAGTAAAATTAAACTCATCCAAAAGAACAAGCTGCCATTTTTTTCTTTGTAAACTAATGAAAAAAACAAATAGGAAATACAATACTTTATAGTATTAC
>NW_013668832.1:139823-143329 GCF_000517525.1 Limulus polyphemus
AAAAGACAAGCTGCCATTTTTTTTCTGAAACTATAGAAAAAAACAATGGAAAATCAATCTTTATAGATTCACAACACAAACACCACCTTTCTCAAATAATTTAAATTTCTCTAATTTACGTTTGATAGTAGATAATCATGGACAAACAACTATATGTGCTAGGAGGTTCAGAAATAGTGTGCACCACCAGGACCATGATAAAACATTATCTATAATTCATATCAGATAAGTCTTTGAATATTGTTGATCCGCATTCTTAAATGCAGGCTTCACAAACTACAAAACCAAATTACACAAATATCTACACGATTCTCCAAATGCTTCATTATCAGCATCTCGTCGAATGTCTATGTTAAACCCATAACAAGAAGAATTCGTGACAACACAATCGAATATTTTAATAAAGCCAAACAGAGGACGCTACTAACATCATCTACCTTACAAGAAGCCAACTCTGACCTAGCTTGGACAAATTGCGTTTCACAATATAACAATGTCAAACAAGAAATATAAAGAAATTCCACTATAAGCCAAGTTAATGTGCCCTATTTAAGAAGTTTTTGTATCACCCTTCTCGGACAAAATTCTAATTCTTAAAACAAAATAGCTCACGTACACTGCTGGCCAATTTCCAGTTAACCATACAGAAAACCCGGCATGGCCAGGTGGTTAGGATGCTTGACTCGCAATCTAACTCGCGGGTTCGAATCCCCGTCATACCAAACATGCTCGCTCTTTCAGCCGTGGGGGCGTTATAATGTGACGGTCAATCCCACTATTCGTTGGTAAAAGAGTAGCCCAAGTGTTGGCGGTGGGTGGTGATGTCTAGCTGACTTCCCTCTAGTCTTACACTGCTAAATTAGGGACGGCTAGCGCAGATAGCCCTCGTGTAGCTTTGCGCGAAATTCAAAAAACAAACAAACCATACAGAAAATTAGGGTAATTGAGACAACCAACTCTAGGTGATGTTTACAAAGACATTGTTTATTTTACACTAATATTAGAAACGTGTCCTACAAATTATCGATTTTACACTAATATTAGAAACGTGACCCACACATTATCGATTTTACACTAATATTAGAAACGTGACCCACCAATTATCCATGTTACACTAATATTAGAAACGTGACGCGCACATTATTGATTTTACACTAATATTAGAAACGTGACCCACACATTATCGATGTTACACTAATATTAGAAACGTGACCCACACATTATCGATTTCACACTAATATTAGAAATGTGAATCCGAACGTGTTTGTCTTCTTACTTACCTTAAATTAACAGGTTTCTTGTGGTTATCTAACTATGTAGTAGCTTAGCCGCAGTCGCTCGCTTCTACCTCCTCTCTCATCAACTCCTCCATGAAGTTATACAAACTTGTTTCCAAAATGCAGTTGACCGTCCTCCTATGGCCTATCTTCATCAGGGTGAAGAGGGAAAAAACATCTATTGAACATCCTGAAACAATCCTTCCCAAACTCTTACCATCATTTTCTTCTTTCGACAACTTGTGATGAACTTGGTCTACATTTGCAAAACACTTGGTAGATTAACAGAATACATCAATATTTCCAAATAAGAATATTAAAAATAACAAATAAAAATCTAGGGATTAATATCACATAAAACACCCAATTATTTTTATAGTAGACAGTAATGGAATTCTAAAGGACTTTATGTACTTGGTGATTTGGTTTTATGACTTTAGCCTAAATCCAGAAAAGGTTAAAACATAGTGTATCAGAACAAGACAAGGTAAAGTTGAGTTTTCACCTCAAAGAGCCAGTGTCTTATGAGCATGGCCAATTTATATGTTATTTATAGTTGATTTTCTCACCTAAAGTACTTAAGTAGTAAGTCAGTATTTGTCAAGTTTTATAGGGTCAGATTCTTTACAGTAGGTGCCTGTGACTTATTAGCGATAAATTTCAACAATAAACGGACAGCGCGCAATCTACTTGTTTTAAAATAATGTAGTTAAAACATGTCAAACGTATGTACAAAAAATCGTTACGTTATTGGTTATCACAATTGTATCCAGAGCTTTATATAATTGTATCTTTTTCGTCAAAGTCCACACGGGTGGGTTCAATTACTTTACAACACCCTTTGACGAGAAAAATTATTCTTCTCTGCTCTGTTATTATAATACAAGCTATGAAACGCACTTTAGAAATCGATTGTTAGGGCTAAACTGACACGCAGTCTAACTTCACTAACTTACTTACTTGTACTAGCTTGGTCACCTATATACATATTGCTCGACTGAGGCCTAGTAGTTTCTATAAACTACGAAACGTTATAATGTAACAAACAATACATAAAGCAATAAGAAAAATTCCGAAGGTTCGAGTAACGTGATGACAATTCATAACAACTGAACTTCGCAAAAAATGATTCCTAAACAGTTACGTAAGCAAACCTGCGATAAATTATCGCTTCTAAAAATACTAAATTTAACACTCACGCTTTATAACTATTTAAATCATAATTCTCATACTACATTTAAATGGAACAGTCGTGTATATCTAACAGTATTATTTTATATTCATATAAATTTTTAGTTGAATATTTCTTACTATCTAGAATCGTAATCTAAGATATGTTACCTGAAAATCGGGTGACATAAGTCTTGACTTGAGAATGTACTTCCTGAGGTAGAGTTGTCGGGTGACATAAATCTTGACTTGAGAATGTACTTCCTGAGGTAGAGTTGTCAGGTGACATAAGTCTTGACTTGAGAATGTACTTCCTGAGGTAGAGTTTTCAGGTGACATAAATCTTGACTTGAGAATGTACTTCCTGAGGTAGAGTTGTCAGGTGACATAAGTCTTGACTTGAGAATGTACTTCCTGAGGTAGAGTTATCGGGTGACATAAGTCTTGACTTGACAATGTACTTCCTGAGGTAGAGTTGTCGGGTGACATAAGTCTTGACTTGACAATGTACTTCCTGAGGTAGAGTTGTCGGGTGACATAAGTCTTGACTTGACAATGTACTTCCTGAGGTAGAGCCAATTCTACCTCAGGAAGTACATTCTCAAGTCAAGACTTAAGTCACCCGACAACTCTACCTCAGGAAGTACATTCTCAAGTCAAGACTTATGTCACCCGACAACTCTACCTCAGGAAGTACATTGTCAAGTCAAGATTTATGTCACCTGACAACTCTACCTCAGAAAGTACATTGTCGAGTCAAGACTTGTGTTACCTAACAACTCTAAATATATAGGTATATATATAGGTTTTATCTAATGTGTCCGCTATTAATCTTTAGGAAATTCATTGAAAGGCCCTTAGAAAGAGACTAAAAAAAAGTTTCTAGAAATCTAAGCTGTTAGAAATTATTAGTTTAAACTATGTTTCCAAGTTAATGTAATAATCTTTGGTACAACAACTCATTCTAAAATCAAACTGGTGTATTTACGTGTTTTACACTCACCAAAAAGAAATCAACTCATTCTAAAATCAAACTGGTGTATTTACGTGTTTTACACT
>NW_013668832.1:143726-144868 GCF_000517525.1 Limulus polyphemus
ATACTAGTGAGGTATCGAAAATCAAACTCGTGTATTTACGTGTTTTACACTCACCAAAAAGAAATCAACTCATTCTAAATTTCAGTGCCAAGTGAAGTTATTCTGGATTAACAATACCACCAACTGGGCGAGCTTCAAGGTTTAAAAAGTTTTAGTGCCACAAGTTTACATTGATGCACATACACACGTAAACCAATATTTTGTATTTAGTTTCATGAGCCTGGAAGGTTACCCATGAACAACTTTATTTTTATTTTACTTTATCTATTAGTAAATGTGTACACAATTATAGATGTGTTTATCAGTTTCATGCTTGGTGAAGCAAAATGTTCTTTTGTACACAACATTTTGAACATTTTCCGTACTCATCTTTTTTTTGTTAATCCTTCAACTTAACATTATTTTTTTAGGAACTATAGTATTTCAGAACATTTTAATCATAACTAAAGCTCTGTGTAATTCACGATGTCATGGATTACACAGAAATCACGAAATTAGCCAAATGCCTATAGTTAATAGGTATAGTTAATCCTATAGATCCTACGGATTGAGTGAATTATTATATAGTTCACAGCTCATTCTTCCTTCTAAATGCAGAGAAACCGCATTTAGTTTATTCAACTCAATGGACAATGGTGTTTCCAAACTCTACGGACGCCAAGCGAAGTGGCACGTCTTTACTGTACAGAATCACTCTATGAAAGAGGAACAAGTGAACCAACTTACAATTCCGAAGTTTGATTCAAAAACTCAAAGAGAAATAATCGAACACTTAGTGGATTGTTTACATGTTTGTGTTTACTGCCGATTTTACTTTTAAAATTGTGGAACTTTAAAACAAAACACAGTTTAATTTTAGTTGTTTTGTCTTGTTTTTTTGAACTGATAAATGGATCTTAGCTCATCTTCGCTATTGCACATCTATATTATGAAGTGAAGGTTAGTGTAATTTGCAAATGATGTTCAGGGTAAGAATCCTAATCATTGTTCTCGCTTTTACTATTTTGAAAAAAAAAAAAGATTCTATACACACAAGTTATGAAATAATTCCATGCATATTCGTGAAATTTCATACCTTAATCGTGACACTGTCGTGAATTAATTAAAACATCTGCTTTTTTCACAGTTTTCTGAATATTAAC
>NW_013668832.1:145905-152075 GCF_000517525.1 Limulus polyphemus
GATTGACCGTCACATTATAACCCCCCCACGGCTGAAAGGGCGAGCATGTTTGGTGGGACGGGGATTCGAACCCACGACCCTCAGATTACAAGTCGAGTGCCATAACCACCTTTCAATTGAGAAATGTTTATTTAATTCGTTATTTTCTAGTTGAAAAACTTGGGTATCTGTAGGAGATTAATAGGAAAAAACATGTTCCATTAACTGGACGAAGGAGGTGACTGTATTACTTTCTTATCAGGCATTTTATATTTTATTTAGTATATATACAAAATAGTTTTGTATTTGTTATTACAAAATTTTAATTAAAGAATTATATTCTGTATGCCCGTGGTTTGTAGAAAAGTATATATGCAGTGTACCGTCAAAAGTTAGCAGTTTACACGATAAAGCTTACAATTTCAAGTTTAGGCTAATCCATATTTTTTATTTAAAGTGTTTTAAACAGTAAGTAAAAAGAAATGAAAAAGAATCAGTTGATTAAATATCTTAAATTTGAAAAAAAAAGCCAAGTTACAAAGCTGTATCAACTACGTAAGTCTGTGATATCTACAAAAAGACAAAGTTAAAAAAAATGTATCAAACATTTAGAATTGTAATATCGACAAAAAAGGGCAAGTTATAAAACATGGATCATCCACTTAAAGATGTCTATAAAAGATGTGATGTTTATAAAAGGGTTAGCTCTACGAAAACATGGCGTTGTGTGTATTATTTATCTACAGCATTTCGTCTAACAAATATTTAGGATTGAGACTGTTTTCTGTTTGGATTCTTTTTACAGTTGTCGCATTTTTCAGTAACTAACCAAGTTTTATATCTTGTACAAGACCAAGTTTATATAATGATTAAATAATATCAAGAATGACTTAAACTGCCATTGGAGAGAAAGTAAATGTGTTCTTCTTCGCTCCATTTGATTGAAGTACAGATCAACTTTTCTCTGCCTCCAAAGTCCTTTTAAACGTGTAATATTTTTAATGAAACTCTATTAATATGTTTATTTTATAATTTCAAAAAAATCGGAATTTATATGGCAGACTTAGCAAGAAAACATCATGTCTTTTCAATAGTCTTTTGTTACGAAATATTATAAAGACAGTTTTATACATTACAATTGTTCAAGCAGTTTTTCTTTACTCGTGATGTAACCGAGGAAATGAAAACTAACATCACTGGAAAACCGTAGCCATCTTGGTCTGTTATCCAAGTGTTTTTGTTACGATTATAGTTAACCTGCATCTCATATGAAAAGTATGGTATGATGCATTTGTAAGCTTATGGGTTATTCTCAGAATTTTAAATGTAGCTACTCATAAGTTTACTTTATCCATTATTTTCATCGTTACTGTTATGGTATACACATGGTCCTAAATTAACCAAAATTTAAACACGTATCTAGGGAAGTGCGCTCATGATAAGTGCTTGAAACAGTAAGTAAAAAAAATACAAATAATAATTGAAAAATATATTAATTGCATCATTCTTTATTAAGCCTACTTTAAACAATAAAATAACGTTTATCATTTTATATTTATATTCACTTAGTGGCTGTGACGTAAACCAAATAAAATAATCTCTGGACGCTGCACTTTGACGAACTAATAAGACCATAGTGCAAGACTTCCTGAAGTTACAGACTTTGTGATTGTACTTTAGCAAATATAGGTTATTGAGAAACACCAAACTAAAGCTGAAATATTTCGATAATTCTGCTCTGAACTGAAGTAAACGGACGCGGCATTTTTACTTAAATGGCATACTTTGTTGAAAGTAGTACAGCTTATAGATTTTATACTGACATTATTACTTTTCAGCGGAAAAGGCATTTACATTTACCAACTCACAAACATTACAGTTTTCATCGCTAACACATCACCAGAGCTACATTTTTAAAATCACACTTTCAGCTTATAACCTTCTTCGGGAGCAAAGGTAAACAAAAGAATTCTCGAGACATAGGACTAATTTTTCATCGAATATCAGTTCAGTATTGCTTTCAGTGCTGTGAAGTAAAAGACAATTCAAACACTAACTATTTTTGTTATACTTAAACCATACGTTAAGCTATTTTATCTTTCTAATTTTAGAAACATAAAAGTCAGATTTCAACCATTGTTTTATGTGTATATCGTTTCACAATAATAAAACCATCAAAAATTGTAGCAAATGGTTGTACCTACACATAAATGTATATATTTCTGAAGAAATAAAAACGATTAACATGATTCTGCTAAATTCATTGTTCTGTTTGTTTTGTTTGTTTTGAATTTCGCGCAAAGCTACACGAGGGCTATCTGCGCCAGCCATCCCTAATTTAGCAGTGTAAGACTAGAGGGAAGGCAGCTAGTCATCACCACCCACCGCCAACTGTTGGGCTACTCTTTTACCAACGAATAGTGGGATTTACCGTCACATTATAACGCCCCCACGGCCGAAAGGGACGAGCATGTTTGGTGTGACGGGGATTCGAACCCGCGACCTTCAGATTGCGAGTCGAGTGCCTTACCCACCTGGCCGTGCCGGGCCTCATTGTTTTGATAAAGACCGAAACCATGTCAAATACAGCTCTAAACTTAGGCGGTGCGTAGGTCTTTTGTTTGGGTACGCTATTTCGTCACACTGTGATGTGGATGGTTGCGCAGTTGAGAAGAATCAGTTAGCATATACACCCCTCTTTCGTTCTCTGTCTCTCTTTCCATGTATAGTGTATGATATTTTTGATTGGTGAGAATAATGCCCCACCAGAGACAGTTTATTTGGGGGAGGCTAAGCCTTTCCAAGCCTCTTTCTTACACGCGCTGTCCATGGCTCTAAAATAAATATTTAGCAATTGCGTCTCAAAGAACGACGCTTTTTGTGCTCATTGCTGTACAATAGAGTTTTGTTTTTATTCCCCAGGACTTTTGTTATCAAAATAAATTAATGCAGCAGTAATATTAAATCATTTTAATACATATTTGAAAAAAAAATCACTTTTTGTATTTATTACATGATTCGTGTGATTTTTTAAGAACTGATAAACACAACTTTTAGCACGTATTTCACCCACAAGCTGATTAATTAATATGCGTCGTGTTTCTCAAAAACAAATTATATGTATTTTAGTTTGGAGTGAAGCAGGTGCTCCGTACAACTGATGTCTCTAGATTACAGGTTTTAAAGTACATGTGAATAAAACAATAACAACAACAAAATTGATCAACGATCTGAAACATGCAGGAACTTTCCTTGTTGACTGGCTAGCAGATTACAACATATTATTAACTGACAGAAGCTTACTTGGATTGATCATTAACGAGAGAAGAATTTAGTTAACTTATCAAGAAATAATGAATATTCAAATAAATTTCTGAAGGTTAACATCATACTGAACAATGAATAACTGTACCTACATGCAAACAGCATAAGATGAATCGTATTAGCTCAAGTAAAGATTCTGACAGAGAATAAGTTCTTGTTCTTTCCTTAGTGTAAAGCTATATAATGTTGTTTTTTTTGTTCTATGTCCAGCACTAAAGCTACATAATATTTTTGTTCTATGTCCAGCACTAAAGCTACATAATGGTTTTTTGTTCTATGTCCAGCACTAACGCTACATAATGGTTGTTTGTTCTATGTCTAGCACTAAAGCTACATAATGTTTTTTTTTGTTCTATGTCCAGCACTAAAGCTACATAATGTTTTTTTTGTGTTCTGTGTCCAACACTAAAGCTACATAATGTTTTTTTGTTCTATAACCAGCACTAAAGCTACATAATGGTTGTTTTGTTCTATGTCCAACACTAAAGCTACATAATGTTTTTTTTTGTTCTATAACCAGCACTAAAGCTACATAATGTTTTTTTTTGTGTTCTATGTCCAGCGCGGGGAATCAAATCCCCGATTTTCCCGTTGTAAGTCCGCAAACTTGCAGCTGACCCACCGAGAAATGCAGAAAAGAAAACAGGGGAAAATATAGTAGCGTGTTGAACATATAAATTTGTTCATACAAAATAAAAAAAAGGAATAAATAAAGAGAGCATTGCAAAACTTTCTTTGATAAGATCTACTAAACATTTTATTACTTTTACTAGACATTCCACTATCTGGAGTATTATTACTTTTACTAAATGTTCCACTCTCTGGAGTATTATTATTTTTACTAGACGTTCCACTATCTGGAGTATTATTACTTTTACTAGACGTTCCACTATCCGGGGTATTATTACTTTTACTAGACGTTCCACTATCTGGAGTATTCCATTGAAACTTTTATCAAAATGTAAGCGGTAAAATCGTAATAACTGGAGGCTCTAATTGTTAAGTGAAGTGTTAAATAAATGTGACTCGACTCCAAATAAAAGAAAATAAGATGTTTCAAAAATAAAACGGCACCAGTGTCGTACCGATGTTTAATGGCGTCCTGTGCGACACATAAATTCGGCTGCTCCCTTCGAATTAACGTCCTGTGTAACCGCACCGCTCGCACTACCCACGCTCTGAACAGTACTTTTATTTAATAACTATGGCTTGCATCCAAAAACGTTTAATCGTAAACATTGTCTTTCGGGCAGACTTCTCACTTGTGGCTAATGAATGGTGAACAGAGATGTCTACCCAGAACAAAGGTCACACCGTATTCTGAAAGAGAAACAATTTTGCTCTGGATTATATTCATTCCTACACACAACAAGAACTTCTCAGAGAATTTACTTTCTATTTTCGCACCAGCTAAACGTATCGCTGAGACTCGTTTAACAGACCATCCCGAAAGCAGCCGAAACATCAGAATAGGCAAGTTTCAATCTTACTTTAGGAATGTGGAGAGACAACTCTAAGGACAAGACTAAGGGGGTTTAAGTGTTCTTTGTTTGTTAGCTTATAATTAATACAGAAAATAATAACAATAAAAGTATCTCAACTAACTTGTAACTAAGTTGTAGGCCTATTACACACATTCTTCATTAAACTTAGATAATGTTTGGCGCAATATAAACCTCATTTATTTAAAAGATTTGGCAAAGATAATTCGTGCACAATTTAAATTCAAACTCCACCAAACTATTTCGCCAAGCAAGATCTGAATGTTTCTATTCGTTCTTATTTTAACAGCTTAATTATATTTTCCGAATAAATATTACCATAAGACGTTACCGAAAATGAAAAACGAAGAAAAAGACTAACCAAACTATCTTTTTCGTGAATAGTTTAGCTAGTTTAAAGGATAGAAGTTTGAAAACTATCGTGTATGAAAGAAGTCATAGTTCAAGAGATAACAATGGAGGCGGCTCTCACATTATTGTAAAAACAATGATTATCTGACCTTTTTCCTCTAAGTACAGAGGTTCAACAGCATAAAAACTAACAAACAAATAATGAATGTGAGATCGTTATCACGATTTTTTTTTCAGGCTTGATTCATTAAAAGTATATTCGAATAGTAAGAGCTTTGAAATAGCGATAACTTACTTTGCTGTACGTATATAGCATGCCTAGGTGTACATTAAGTATGCTACTTGAACGATACAAAAACTCACGGATTTGAAATCTTAGTGCGCCTGTTTTTTTTAGAAAAATACGGTTCCAATGAGTTGACCATTAATATTTGAGTTTGGGTTTTACAATTTATAATCATAATTGTAAAATGCTTCGAATAAATGTTCAAGCAACTGACTTAACATAAAGAAATTGCCTAGTTTACCATCCAAATAATTTCAACTTTGTTTTCTTGTTATTTATTTAAACACAAAACTGCACAATGGGCTACCTGCGCTGTGCCCACCGCAGAAATCAAGCCCCAAACTTTAGAGTTATAAGCACCAAAACCTACTGCTCAGCCACCAAGGGGCAATTTATTTATTATGCGTGAATGTTTCTAAAACCAAACATTCAACTAGTGTAACTGATAATGATTGTTGATGACATTTTTCAAAAGGTAATAAAGTGATACTCTTCTTTATTTATCTTGATTTATATCAGGCCGAGAGCTGACCGGTGGTTATCGTGCCAGGCTGTGGAGCTGAGATACTGTGGTTTGTGTCCCGTTGCTGAGAGCTGACCGGTGGTTATCGTGCCAGGCTGTGGAGCTGAGATACTGTGGTTTGTGTCCCGTTGCCGAGAGCGGACCGGTGGTTATCGTGCCAGGCTGTGGAGCTGAGATACTGTGGTTTGTGTCCCGTTGCCGGGAG
>NW_013668833.1:0-10067 GCF_000517525.1 Limulus polyphemus
CATGAAAATATTACACGTTCGTCACTATGGTAACTTCATGAAAGTATTTCACATACTACACTATGGTAACTTCATGAAAGTATTACACATTCGTCACTATGGTAACTTCATGAAAATATTACACGTTCGTCACTATGGTAACTTCATGAAAGTATTTCACATACTACCCTATGGTAACTTCATGAAAATATTACACGTTCGTCACTATGGTAACTTCATGAAAGTATTTCACATACTACACTATGGTAACTTCATGAAAATATTACACATGCTACACTATGGTAACTTCATGAAAGTATTACACATATTACACTGTAGTATGTTCATGAAAATATTACACATACTACACTATGTTAACTTCATGAAAATATTACACATACTACACTATGGTAACTTCATGAAAGTATTACACATACTACACTATGGTAACTTCATGAAAGTATTACACATGCTACACTATGGTAACTTCATGAAAGTATTACACATATTACACTGTAGTATTTTCATGAAAATATTACACATGCTACACTATGTTAACTTCATGAAAATATTACACATACTACACTATGGTAACTTCATGAAAGTATTACACATTCGTCACTATGGTTACTGTTATTAGAATATTGTATTTATCTAGTATAATGACAAAATTCTGTAGAGGTAACCTACAATTAATCTCCAGTAACTTACTCCGAATTTATTCTATATTGTTTGTTTATAAAATAATGATAAACTGGAGTTTTTGTATAATTATCACTGCTGTCTCTCGTGAACTGGGTGTATTGTACTTAACGAAAGAGTTCGAGTATCAAACACTGGTACTCTGTTATGTAAGTCGACTTGTATAGGACAGTTTATTCATAAGCTAGCGTAATATTTCCAATGTACTTTATGAAACTGTTTTTTATTTCTTTTTCAACGTAGTTGAATGTTTTAATATACTTTTCTTCATCTTCTCTAGGTGCTTAAAGTCAGTTGTTTTACAGGCTGCTTTCTATAGTCTGGCAGGGATTTCTCTGTTTGTGATCAATCTTTTCATTATAAAATGACTCCTTGCGTATTTCTTTCTTCCATTTTCCTTAATAATTAGTGGCGTAGCTTTTACCAAACTACGCGCAACATCGATCACTACACTCCATAACTGTAGCCCAAAGGTTTGTTCTTCTAATTGGTCAGTTCTACCGATTTAAAGTTTATTATTAAAACTTATTGAGGCTTGAATGATTTGTGTCCAATGTCGTTCTAAAGTTTCGTGCATAAGTACTACCAAGATTTTGGGCATGCAATGTTCTATTCATTACTACGGTATATCAGCTTCAATTGGCCGCGATTAAATTTAACAAGCACAATTTGCTCCCCACATTTGATGGCACCTGAGCTAAAGAAATTCTCGAGCTTTCCTAAGAAAGGGTTGCGTGTTTTGAACGCCGGAAGATCCCGATTAACCTTACCGGGCCAACATTCTATACATTTTGAATGTCTTGATAATCGTGTTCCCATAGACAGCATAATAATATACATAACCTAATCTTACCTTCAGTGAAGTCAAAAAGAAGAAAGAAAAATCCAGTAGCGCGTGTTCTTCTGACATGTCTCGTGTTTTAATGAACATGTGCTTTACCCTGAAAGTTAATTTTATTGAGGTAATGAACATACCAAGCAGAAATAAAACATCTTTCCCAAGTCCTAATGTAGAGAGTATTGCAGTCGAAGTTATTATTAAGATTACCGTTTACTCGCACTAAAGAACCTTCTAAAAGAAACGCATCAAGGTATATATATATTCAAACTACTGACCCTTGGTTAGTTTCTAATAAAATACTCAAACAACAGACGTGTTGCGACTATTAATATTAAACTCTGATTAAAACAAGCTAATCTACATTGACCAGAACTAAAAATGTACCCAGTCACGAATATAGGTAATTTAACATACCATACTGATCAAAATGCATTGATTCATCTATAGAGCGCCCTCACTTGTCAGCCATGTTTTTGGCCGTAATCCAATAATATTTCACGATATTCGGTCAGCTTCTGAAATTTAAACTAGTGAAGCCAAACGAGGAAAGTGGTAGCGTGCTGGACTATAGATCTGCAGGTCCATCGTCCTGTTTTACTTAGGGTGCTGGACTATAGATCTGCAGGTCCATCGTCCTGTTTTTACTGACAAAACTAAAATTGCCCTACTCCATTTGGGGCCGTAGATGTGTTAAAGGACGACGATCAAATCCTACTTTTCGATCAGACAATATTGGTCAAAATTAAGCTATAACAGTGTTAAATACTAAATGTTTTGAACATCTAAAAACATAATGAGTTTTGAAGTTTTATGTCGTTTTGACAATGTGCATTGAACGTAATGGAACTCAAGGTTCATTATGATACTCAAGCGAATCCACAATACCACGTTAGGTTGTATTTGAAGTAAAAGTAACACCAGCGTATCACTCCGTTGTTATGAGAGTATGCTCAAGTTGCATTAAAATACTGGAAAAATGGCCGAGAAAATCCACCATCAATGTGAAGTAATTTTTTGCGTTTAATGAATGAACTGTCACAAATAACTGAACTCGATCATCTGAGTACGTTAAGTAGACAGCCCCCTCCTTCATCTAGTTTTTTTTTTTTTTTGTTATTGTAATTTATCAAGTTTTTTATACGTCTTTATACCAATCAAAAAGAGTTTGACAGAAATACCAGCCAATCTTGTAACTCCAGACTTACCGGTAAATTTCAATAGTTAGCTACATTTATTTCAACAAGGTAAGTATAGAATTATTTTGTATTTTTCTTATCGTTTTCTCTACGTCACGTTAAATTTTTGAGTAGAGGAAACAATACAGTGAGGTTCGCTACTGTTTATTTACAATTTTCCCACAGAGCTATACAAGGGCTATTTTCGCATAGCCATCAGTAATTTTGAACTGATCATACTAGACGGAAGGGAGCTACCAACAACACCCACCGCCAACTCTTTGATACTCTTGTCTGACCGAATAGTGGGATTTGACTGTCAAAGCGCGGAATGCCTTTTAGCGGTAACGAGTGGCGAACCATGAACTCTTAAATTCAAAGAACACGCACGTTAACCAGAAGGACACGCCCAGCCTCCTTTATTTAATATCCAATGTGATAAAAATGACTAATGTCCACCCCCCCCCCCCCACGTGGCACAGCGGTATGTCTGCGGACTTACAATGCTAGAATCCAGATTTTCGATAACCGTGGTGGGCAAGAGCACAGATAGCTCAATTTGTAGCTAATGTCTATATGATGAAGGTGGTTAGGTTGATTTATGTCACATTAACTAATGTCTCGAAAAATATTACTTTCCTTGACTGCACCTAATACAGTGAAGACAATTCACTAATTAGTAATTACTAACTTCCATATTTTCACTGAATAACAAGTACTTTATTAAATATTTAATTATTCCTTCGCGGAATACATTTGTACGAATACGTTTGTGACCAGCTTGGACTTCAGTTACACTTTTGTGACGAATACAGGCTTTAGGTGAGAGAATACCCAGAAAGATATGAAACGTCGAAAGTTATAAAAAATATATAATTTTGTGAAGCTGTGAGTCGTGGCGTGATTTAGATATTCGGTTGTAGATACTGATATTGATAAAGATCAAATACGCAGCTTACTTTACATTAATTGTTATCGAGAAAGAACATGATTTATTAAATTGACGAGGATGAAGAAGAATGGAATATAATGTCATTCTTGTGAACAAACAGAGAAAATATCAACCGTAAACTTAATGATGATGAAAACGAGATATCCTTCAAACGGGATAAATGAAATAGTGAAGATCTATATCAAACATCGTATTGATGAAGATGAAAAATATATCCTGTTTCCAGTGGATTCATATTTAACAGAATGTCAGTGAT
Organism: Limulus polyphemus; assembly: GCF_000517525.1. Taxonomy (NCBI): domain Eukaryota; kingdom Metazoa; phylum Arthropoda; class Merostomata; order Xiphosura; family Limulidae; genus Limulus; species Limulus polyphemus. The sequence goes on from NW_013668833.1 coordinate 3,906, forward strand.
AAAACTGAAGATAAAGAAATATGCTGCCCGGTTTGTTCGGTAAATAAGGAGATTACCGAAATTAAACTGTTGAGAATGAAGGAAAACATCGTGTGTTCCATGTGAATGAACATGAATTAAGTAAAACATTAAATAGATAAGAATGAAGATTAAATTGCTGCGAAAAAAAAGGAGTGTTCTATTTCTAATGGATGTATATGAAGTAGATTATCTTGTTTATCAATACGCTGGTTATAGATCAATTTATACGTAGGACAAAAGAGTGTTTGAAAAGTAAATTGATCTATAACCAACGTATCTTAGTCAATCAACTGGGTCTCAATAAGGAACTCAACTGCAATGAGTACAGCCCCATCAAGGTTGAAAAGTAACCATTATGTAGCCTAGCTCAAAGACCAAATGTTTTGCGGTATTACTTATCTCAAATGCTAAAGCAAATGGCCAAGGTCCTCACTGTTCATCTCTTAGAAACATGGAAGGTTGACCTACTCCCTCTCATGTCCAGATGAAGTGCTGAGGCTTCACTGTTATCATTACGCTATAGATATCTACTGTGTCGAGATGTCGAGATATGCGTCTATGATCAATTAAAGACACCAAAGCCACAAAATGTACTTTTAGCTTTTTCTACTTGACAATGGCACTGGATGCATCAAAGTTCATTGGTCCCAGTCACTCAGACCAACTGGTCCTTTCTGTCTCAAACAAATCATTGGACTCTTACCACGATTGATCTTACTATCATTTCCTCTTCCCCTTTGAGTCAAATGCGTGTCTGTGCTTCTTCCTTGGCTAGTTTATCCTTTCCAGAGTGTCTCTTGAACTGGACTTGAACATCTGGGGCACTGAGAAGAATCCTTTCCAGCTGGACTCACCATCACTAAGTACCTCAGTTTTACATGGAATATTTTTAGACAGTTTAAAACCGTGACCACTTTCCTTTTGAAAGTGCCCTTCCAGCTTGAGCATAGGTATACCTATGTTGTAAAGCCATAGTCACATATCACAAAAGGACCAAAAAGGCAAGTCAGGAATAAAAGAAAACACAAAGAGTAATGATAAAGAAAACTATCATTCATCTGTACAGACTGGTTGTGGAACAAAATTCTTTATAATCTACCATATGGTATTTTATTCAATGAATGAATGCACAGAAAACCTACATCCACAATACTAAGAGGATCGAAGGATCTGGCCGACAGGTGAGTTGAAGTTGAATAAAAGGCCATGACAATGGAAGTAGCGAGATACAACTGGGGAATTACTGAAGAGTGTGAATGTACCAGAAACATATTTCAAAAACAAGAAAGAGAAGAAACAAATAGTTTATTAGCAGGTTCTGTTAGGAATTCCTTTATGCTTCCTTGACTCTTACTATTTGATTAGCATAAATGGTTTATATCTTAAACAGAGAATCGCGTAAATTGTAAATCGATGTCAATTATATATCGGACAGTTTAAATTCCATCGAGATTTTGACATATTAATCTTCCAACCATGCTGATAAATCGTAATTTTCCTAACACACAGAGTCGAGCAATAAACTTTAGGATCATTTACACAGGATTAAAACCAGAAAACTTTGATACCTTGGAATTACAAGGGAATGAAGTACAATGTAATCCTAATTCACGTGTTGTTTTAACTGATCTTTTAGGCCCAGCATGGCCAGGTGGTTAGGAAGCTCGACTCGCAATCTGAGGGTCGCGGGTTCGAATCCCCGTCACACCAAACATGCTCGCCCTTTCAGCCGTGGGGGCGTTATAATGTGACGGTCAATCCCACTATTCGTTGGTAAAAGAGTAGCCCAAGAGTTGGCGGTGGGTGGTGATGACTAGCTGCCTTCCCTCTAGTCTTACACTGCTAAATTCGGGACGGCTAGCGCAGATAGACCTCGTGCAGCTTTGCGCAAAATTCAAAACAAACAAACAAACTGATCTTTTAACAAACCTCTCTTATCCAGCTACTAAACTGTATCTTAATCTTGCCACTAAGTTTAATCTTATTCACTGGTATCTTAGCCGCCCAATATCTAGCTTCAAAGTCGTCTCGAGTCGTAGTTGGGAAATTTGTCGGGCCATCTTGTCGATTTAAAATCCCGTGAAATTTTCAGTTTCTCAAACACTTACAAAACACGATTGTTTTTCTTGAAGGCCCAAAGAGCATTAACTCTTTAAAAGTACAAAAATAGTTCGCCTATAAAGCCAGTCTCTTAAATTTAACCAATCAGAAAAAACAACAACAGTTACATTTTCTCACATGATAAACGGGCCACTTACCTCAGAAGGTTAACAGTCTCTACAAAAACAACAACAACTACAACCAAAAAGTATAATTAGCGGCAATCTGGAGTTGAACATCCTATGATAGTGGTCAATGATAGAGTTCTAACGTCAATCAAAATATAAAATGTACATGAATTTTGATGCCTAAGAATTCAAGTTATAAAAAGAATAGATTTAACATTAAGAACATCACGTGTCCCAACATGCTCATGATGCATGTTACTACCTTGTAGGCAATCAGCAATTTGAATTATAAACCTATATAAAGTATAAAAATCCAGTTGGATGGTATCTGATGCATGTTAATACCTTGTAGGCAACCAGACATTTGAATTATAAACCTATATAAAGTATAAAAATCCAATTGGATGGTATCTGATGCATGTTAATACCTTGTAGGCAACCAGAAATTTGGATTATAAACCTATATAAAGTATAAAAGTCCAGTTGGATGGTATCTGATGCATGTTACTACCTTGTATACAACCAGAAATTTGGATTATAAACCTATATAAAGTATAAAAATCCAGTTGGATGGTATCTGATGCATGTTACTACCTTGTAGGCAACTAGAAATTTGAATTATAAACCTATATAAAGTATAAAAATCCAGTTGGATGGTATCTGATGCATGTTAATACCTTGTAGGCAACCAGAAATTTGGATTATAAACCTATATAAAGTATAAGAATCCAGTTGGATGGTATTTGATGCATGTTAATACCCTGTATACAACTCTAAATTTGGATTATAAACCTATATAAAGTATAAAAATCCAGTTGGATGGTATCTGATGCATGTTAATACCCTGTATACAACTCTAAATTTGAATTAGTTATGAGTTATATTCTTAGCTTGAAACATGTAGTAGTTCCACTAAGTGAATTTTATCTATATTTTAACAAACTTTCGATTGTGAAAAATAGCTAAGTATATCATTACCTACATACAAATTTGAAAAATTACTTTCTGTTAGTACGGAAAAAAAAAACTGTACTATCTACCTAAGTATAACAAGATCATTAATAAACCTCACTATATTATTAGCTCTGGGGCTTGTTATTTTATTCCTTAACTAATAAGAGTTCAATTCACGTCATTGTAAAAGCTTTTCTTTCGTTCCAATCTTTTGTCAAAGTAGTGGATTTACGTACTTTAATATAATGTCTTGTTAAGAACTTACGGGGAAAACAGTATTTATTGTCTTTCATAAAAGAACTCATTACGAAATTCTCTCAGTGATTTAATGTCACGATTCATAGGATATTCTGAATAAATTCGTCAGTATCAAACAAAAACTTTTCAATCAAGAGTTATGACAACATTAACAAAACTATTTGAAATGAAAGCATGCATGACTTGATAGCCCCGCCCCGTTTTCCCCATCTCAATTATTCCCCGACTACAAGGCAGATGTTCATATTCACAAAAAGATACGCTAGTAGTTGATTGTAACTTTAATTGTGGATTATCGTGCGGACTCCTCATTTGGAGTGTGATATACACACAACTCATGAGAAAGATTTATGCCAACAAAGCTAATTGGTAAAATGAGTGAGCTGAGTAACAGCACAAGTTTTAAGCGTCTCTCAGTTTGCTGCCTACTTTATACGTTTAAAACATCGGTGAGACAGGCGCCAAACGAACGGAGGTTCAGAGCTGTGTCTGGTAATAGAGAAAATCCATCACCTCTGTGAATAATTTATGAGCTTAAGTTCTTAAATGCACACACAAAATTATTGATAAATAGATGTGTGAATACAACAGGCAGACAAAGCAAGGAGAGAGAAAAAGAAAGAGGAATGATAGAAAATCGTCGGAAAAGACAGATAGATTAATAAAGAGGAAGAAAAGAGAGCAAACTGGTAGACCAAGGAAGACATAAGTAAGCCGAAAAAGAAATTGTTCGACAAACAGACAGAGATGGATAAATTGATTTGTAGCCTTAAAAATCAATCGATCGATAAGTCATCAATTTCATGATAAGAAAATACCAACTCACAACCAAATAATTGATAGTTAAAAAAAATACATTTACATAAAAGTTTTGGTATGATAAGAAAAAGAACGAAAACAGAGATCACTCGTTTTAAAATGACAATAAACACAGTAATGGAAATGATTAAGAAAACATACAAGCGATACACGTATAGTGGTAGAAAAATGTATTGCATCACTTAATTTTGTCAAATTTTCTTTTCAAAATCATCATCTCTTTTGAGGTCCTAATGCACATAGGAGTAAATATGTTTCATGGATGATGCAGTACTGTCTAATTGTTACATCAGTAACCTTAGAGGCTGCCGAGGTATTTCATTAGCCGTTATTTGGCTATAAATAGAGGTACTTATTGATAGTCATTTTAGAACCCTATCTGTTAGAATGTGCATGTGATGCTACCATGGACAAAGGTGGCGAGTTGTTTCTTTGAGCTAATAAGGACTTTTGACAAAGCAGATTGCTAGAAGAATTAAATTTGACCAGTCTACTGTGAACTTCTTGGTGTACAGATATAGAGAGACTGGCTGTGTGGAGGGTCAGAAGGGAAGGGGTGAGAAGAAAGCTTCCACAGCAGCTGACAATCGTGTTCTGAAACTGAGTCTGCAGAATCATTGACTGTCGCCACAAAAAAGCGTGGAAGAAAACTTTACTGCCACCGTGAACACCGTGTTCAGCCAGTCTTCCAGTAAGATGGCCAAGAAAGAAACCCCTTCTTACCAACAAGATGAGAAAGGTGAGGTTCAACTGGGCCAGAGAACATGCTGACTGGATTGAAGCAATGTGGAACAAAGTGATCTTCTCAGAAAAGTCAAAGTTTAACCCCTGCAAGTGTCTGGTGGGATGTATTTTGTGGAGAAGTGTTTCATCCAGAGTGTTTAAATGCAACTGTGAAGCATCCACAGGGTCAGGGTGGGGGACGCCTGCATTTTGTGAAAAGTACTGTTAATGCCGACAAGTATATCGAGATCCTGGAGTCCTGGTTAAATCCAACAATTCGGGGTCACTTCGATGGAACTGACCAGTGCACATTCCATGCCATAGAGCTAAATAAGGTTTGCTAATATTCATGGAGTCTATGCAGTAGACAAGAAATAAATGGGAAATTCCACTCTACGTGTATTAAAAAGACATTTTAGGTTTTATTTCATTGCTATAGGTGAAGGACTATCTTTGAAGGGAGAGGATTAAGACACTACGTTGGCCAGGCAACAGCACAAATCCCAATCCTCTCGAAAATTGGTGGAGGGTAACAAAGTGCAAGAGAAGATACCTTGAAACTGCAGAAAGCCCTAATCCTCGTGCACTCTATGCCACAGCGATGTCAAGTAGTTACCAAGGCCAGAAGGGGCACAACTGAATATCAAAACAAGAAACAGGCTCTGTGACTACATTTTGTCAATTACATTATTGGCTTTATCCTGAAATCTAGGTTTTTCTTACACAGAGGATATTTTCGTTTTTGTTAATTATTTGGTTATCATCTGCTATGATATGTTTGTCATGGTTGTTCTGTTAATAAAGATGCACACGTGTGTTTGGATGACTGAAATATGAGTCAACTTACACCACACAATGTACGTAACTGTTTTACACTAGTTCTGACACTTCCAAAATGCATAAACTCGTAAAATATTACAGGAACTAAGAAAAGTGTGAAAAAAATTGGGTGACGCAATAATGTTTCCATCAGTCACAAATAACGAGTAATCGCAACTATAGATGAAGCTTATTAATAGTACTATTAATAAGCTATTAATAGTACTATTAATAATAGTTTGTACTATTAATAGTACAAACCATTATCATATAAAATATAAACGAAAAGCGAGTACGTTTTACAAAACACACTAATATTTTTCCTATAAGTAATTTACTT
>NW_013668833.1:11067-14890 GCF_000517525.1 Limulus polyphemus
GCCGAGGTTCAAGTATAACTTAATAATTGTATTAATGGAGCCGAGGTTCAAGTATAACTTAATAATTGTGTTAATGGAGCCGAGGTTCAAGTATAACTTAATAATTGTATTAATGGAGCCGAGGTTCAAGTATAACTTAATAATTGTGTTAATGGAGCCAAGGTTCAAGTATAATTTGTTCACTATTAGTTCGGGAGTTATACGTTATAATATTTTGTCACCAAGACATTACATTTTCTTCTTTGAAAAGCCCTTGTGATTAAAAAAATGGCAACCACGTGACGGTCTCACTCCTTAACGTGTTGGTTAGACGTATACTAGATATTAATATTCTTGGTTCTCGTGTTAATTATGGGAAGATAAAGACCTATTTCACCCTTAAGTACTGTTCTACTTCTAAAAAGCGTATTCGTCTTTTATTTCACCCTTAAGTGCTGTTCTATTTCTAAAAGCGTATTCTTCTTTTATTTCACCCTTAAGTACTGTTCTATTTCTAAATACGTATTCGTCTTTTATTTCACCCTTAAGTGCTGTTCTATTTCTAAAAGCGTATTCGTCTTTATTTCACCCTTAAGTACTGTTCTATTTCTAAATACGTATTCGTCTTTTATTTCACCCTTAAGTACTGTTCTATTTCTAAAAGCGTATTCGTCTTTTATTTCACCCTTAAGTGAACCATGACAAACGTATTACAGCAGGTGATAAACAAATACGAAAGTATCCTCTGAGTAAGAAAACCCAGATATAAGGATAAAGCCAGTGATGTAATTGACAAAATGTAGTCACAGAGTCTGTTTCTTGTTTTTGATATTCGTGATTTTGTATTGCTGCTTAAAACTGTTCTAGTGTCTTTCACTGCTATATCAATGCTTGTGGGAAAATAATTCTCGTATGTATCATTGTAGACTCAATATTTTTATGGCAAAGAGTTTATTTCTATGTATTATCGCTTCAACACATATAAGGCACATTTGTATTTCTACATTGTAATTTCTAGGCTTGTGGAATGGATGTTTCTTTCCCATATATTGTTAATTGGAAAGTCATGCTACTGAAATTCCGATCTGAATAATTAATACTATACGAGTGAGACTTCTAGGGTATAGCTTTCTAGATCTTTCTTTCAAAATTACACAATTAAAAATTCTATTTTGGTGCCGGAGAGATATGAGTTTTTCTGTCCTACTTTGCAATTTTAAGAGTTTACAAGTTTGGTAATTTATTATGGTTCCTGCTATTTCATACTTTCTTGCTTAAAGGTTCATGCAATAGAATGTTGTCCACTTCAGTGGTTACTGGTTTGTAAAACTGAGGCTTTCTACTAGTTGTTGCTCTATCAAACCTAATGGAAAAATACTTTTATTGCCCTTATCTACTGTCTGAAGACTTGTTGAATATAATTCAGTTGCTTGTCAATCATATTAAAATAACGATGTTTTATTTTAGTATATTTAATACACTATCTATGCGTATTTCTCAGGAAAGATGTTTATTATATTGTTTGTTTTTTTTTGTTTTTAAGTTAAGCACAAAGCTACACAATGGGCTATCTGTGCTCTGCCCACCACGGGTATCGAAACCCGGATTCTAGCGTTGTAAGTCCGCAGACATACCGCTGTGCTACTGGGGGGCTATTATATTGTTACCAAATTCTGTTGGATTAATATATAATTCCTAGTTGTTTTATTTGCTTTTTCAAAGATAGCTAAGTACTACATATTCTGACGTTTGATACGCTCTTCAATTAATCCCAAGAAGAGATATATCATTAATACAGTGTCGTCAAGTGTCAGCATTGTAATTACCCACACCGCAAGCCGGGTGGAGTACACGTGACTCATCAGCTTGTGAAATACACAACAGGCAAGTTGTGGCCTTACATGGATTTTCGGCTTTGGTGCATTAAAAACTACAGTTTCTAGTAGAAGATACCAATTAATGGTTATTCATGAAAATTCATAAGACACATTCATCTATCCTCTGAATCACAGCCCAATTCATCAACTCGACAAGGGATATTAGGTTCGCTTCACAATAATAGCACGGTAATTACGCGTTGAAGAAATTTACCGGGTCATTTTATGCACAATAATTATAAGAATCTATACAACAATCGGCATATCCGACAAAGATTAGACTTGTTTATATTCCCAGAGTGTCTTGCTGAGTGAAACGGGTGTTTACGTTTTTATTAAGTAAGTAAAGGGCGTTTTATGGAAAGTTACAACGAGAAAACAGATTTAATGACGCCTTTTGTTGCCTTCTCTCTGGTGTTTCACTTACAATGACATTCACACTTTTTATCCTCTGTTTAGGTAACTACAGTTTCCTGACCTTTACGTACTGCATAGAATTGACTTAGCTCTTATATATCTACTAATAATTAATACATAGGCTGTTAGAAGTCCGCAAATAATTGAAGATCCATGATTTAGCTGCCAAAACGAAATAAAAGATGTAAGTGACGAACTAAAGAAACTGTATAAGACGTGTAAATGAAAACATACAGGGTTAAAGTTAAAGTTCATGACACTAAATATAGCAGAGTGAACAAAAACAATTAAAAGATTTATTTGTTTTGGTGAATTTCACACAAAGCTGCACGAGAGCTATATGCGCTAGTCGTCCCCACTTTTAAACTGATAGGCTAGAGAGAAAACAACTAATTAACACTAACCACCGCCAATTCTGGGCTACTCTTGTAACACCGAATAGTGGGATTTGACCGTCACTCTTATCATACGCCTATTGTCCTAAAGTTCAGAGTGTGATTTTTATTGATGGTAGCAGGATGCGATCCATGGAACCTCAGATCCACTGTTCTGCGTTTGGCCCAACTAATAGGAAATTATAAGTTGAAATAAAACTGAAAATAAATATTGAATTTAAACTTTAAAACAAAAGTCTACTTTTCGGATACAGAAACAAATAGAACAGAAATAGAACAGTACTTAAGGGTGATATAAAAGACGAATACGCTTTTAGAAATAGAACAGTACTTAAGGGTGAAATAAAAGACGAATACGTATTTGGAAATAGAACAGTACTTAAGGGTGAAATAAAGACGAATACGCTTTTAGAAATAGAACAGCACTTAAGGGTGAAATAAAAGACGAATACGTATTTAGAAATAGAACAGAAGTCTCAGAACTAGTGTAAAACAGTTATGGACATTGTTGACTCATATTTCAGTCATCCAAACACATATGTGCATCTCTATTAACAAAACCAAAATGACCATTGTATTACTTTAAAAGCAACTATATAGAACGTCAAAATGACCATTGTATTACTTTAAAAGCAACTATATAGAACGTCAAAATGACCATTGTATTACTTTAAAAACAACTATATAGAACGTCTAAATGACCATTGTATTACTTTAAAAGCAACTATGGAGAATGTCAAAACATGTTTTCTACTATCTCCAAAGCGTAGAACAACAAACCACACATTATTTTAGTTTGAAGAAACACTGTAGAAGTTTTATTTTATTAGTTTTGAAGAAAGAATTTTGAAAAACAAAACTGTCATTATATTTTCTCTCAGATAACAATGTACAAAGACAACATTTGAAGAAATGATACACGAGAATAAACCTTCTCACAACAATATAACGTACAATATAATATGACACATAAGAGTTGGATTAATATTGTAGAGCGACAAAAATTTTAATGAGACAAGTTTTGAAAAAAGAGTAAAAAAAAAATTCCAACCAGACCACACATTTTGACCAATTAAAGTTTTTATCTTCAATACTTGTAAACCAGAGATGTTTCCAAAGGCAACATTCTTGTATCATCCACATTGCATAAAGGAT
>NW_013668833.1:15288-17845 GCF_000517525.1 Limulus polyphemus
ACTTGAACCTCGGCTCCATTAATACAATTATTAAGTTATACTTGAACCTCGGCTCCATTAATAAGATTATTGTGAAAGAGTGATGTACTAGCGGGGGGGGGGGTTTAAAGTGTACCCCCATTTAAAACAATTACAATACCATTTAAAGTACTGAGTAGTAAATCTGCCTCACAATAAAGTTTCTGTTTCAAGAAGACCAGTGGCATATGTGGGCCTATGAAATCCCTGGGGCAAAAGTATTTTGCTCCTTCCCCCAGCCTTACTAATATTACGTAAGTATAATAGCACACTAAATTATAACATAAATAAAACCATGCTTCCAATTGTTTCATGTAGTATTAAAGCGAGAATGTGGAGGGGGGGGGATATGGGGGCAATTAGTTGTGGAGTCGTTGGAAACCTCAAAGATTGCCGCGCCGACCCTGCTCACAGGTGGGCTTTTCACAAATACGTGTCCGGTGAACTCCTAGGTGCTAAAAGTGCTCATTTCGTGTAACTGAGAAGAGGGCTTATGCGAGTTAGGACGGGCGAGCCCATGGGCATAAAAAGACTTAATTTTATATATGTCATATGAGGACCTTTCATATGAGTTGGAAGTGAATTGACTGGAGCAGTTAACCATGTCGCCTGACCTCCATGCACACTGCTGTAATGGCTTGATTGCAGAGGAGAGTTGTACTTCGAAGTGTTTACAAGCTCTCTCATATATGTGGATCGCAATAATCACACTGTTGACTATAAAACATATAACTGAGTTAGGTTGGGGAGTTTTCGTGAAACTTCTTAAGCCAAGTTCTTACATTATATCCGACCGTGCTGTAAAAAATACAGCACTAAAGAAAATCGGGGAACTAAAAATCCTTTTTGTCCTAATTCCCTGTTCGTGGAGCAGAAATGTGTGTTGTGAAACTTGGACATGAATTAGTTTATCGAATTCTTTAAATGTCATCTGAATCTAGGAAAAAAAAAAGAAAATTTAAGATTTCATTCGTGCTCTGTAGAGGTCCCCCCCGGTGGGACCTCTGGTAAATCTACGGATTTCCAACGCTAAAATCAGGGTTCGATTCCCCGCGGTGGACACAGCAGATAGCTCGATGTGGCTTCGCTATAAAACACACACGCGCGCGCTTTTTAGAGCCTTTGTCCTAAAAGAGCTTTTTCAATAACAAAAAAAAAAAAAATAGCGACAGAGAAGAGATGGTAATGTGTCTTCAATCTTCAATAAAGCGAATCATAACTAGGGTTAACGAATTTCCAGGGTGAAACCTAGACATTTTTACCATTACAAGTGACACTGTAACAACCCTAAAACCCTTTAAAATACAATACATTTGTTAAATAATCTGATGTTTATTGCATAGCGTTTTAAAACCATAGACAAACAAAAGTTGTTAAAAGCTTACATAGTTTTAAAAATACGCGGCTAAGTTGTTTTAAGTCCACTCAAGAGTAAAATATTTTTTTTTCTTTTTGCGGCTGAGCAGATTTTCAAATCTCAGTTCCTGGGCCTGCCCAATGATATGTTAATATAAGAAACTATAGCCATCGATTAAAGGAACACTGTAACCTTGTGATTTGTCTTTTTCATGTGATTCTCCAAGTATTAATTCAAAGGAGCCATGTATAATGACAAACCATACATACTAAACATTAAGGTACAGAGAAACTGGGACGCCTGGTAACCCCAGTCATAACTGATATTGAGAAGACACTGTAGTGTGTCTTCAGAACAGGCCTTACTGAAGACACACTACCGTGTCTTCTCGATATCAGTTATAACAGGCCTTACTGAAGACACACTACCGTGTCTTCTCGATATCTTTTATGACTTATCTTGCTGAAGACACACTACCGTGTCTTCTCAATATCAGTTATGACTCGCCTTACTGAAGACACACTACCGTGTCTTCTTGATATCATTTATGACTCGTCTTGCGGAAGACACACTACCGTGTCTTCTCAATATCAGTTATGACTCGCCTTACTGAAGACACACTACCGTGTCTTCTTGATATCAGTTATGACTCGCCTTAATAACTGATATCAAGAAGACACGGTAGTGTGTCTTAGGTAAAACGACTCATAAATATTATCGTGAAGACACTGAGTGAACATCGAGATGGATATCAAACGTCAAAATTATAAAAAAAATACACACTTAGCATTGTAATCGACCGAGTATTTCCAAATACTTAAAACTATAATGAGTCATGTCAGTACTACATGAGAGAAGATGGTCCTGTATAGCATTGCAGGTATAACACTAGATATATGCCATAGTTATAATGAGTTATATCTATACTACATGAGAGAAGATGGTCCTGTATAGCATTGCAGGTATAACACTAGATATATGCCATAGTTATAATGAGTTATATCTATACTACATGAGAGAAGATGGTCCTGTATAGCATTGCAGGTATAACACTAGATATATGCCATAGTTATAATGAGTTATATCTATACTACCTGAGTGAAGATGGTCCTGTATAGCATTGCAGGTATAACACTAGATATATGCCATAGTTATAATGAGTTATATCTATACTACCTGAGT
>NW_013668833.1:18537-22549 GCF_000517525.1 Limulus polyphemus
TATTAAGAACCAGTAATGATAAATAACTTGTTAATAACGCGTTTTCTGCCCTTAAGTTTCTCACATATTACAAAGACCCCTGACTTTAAGTCTAATCAACCAGAATACATTATGTAACACAAAAAATGGTTCCTAATTTTAAATGCGGAGAATGTGACCCTTTTTTAATAATGAGTAGTATAACATTCCCTTTCATGCCTGGACATACAAATTGTAGTTATTCTCTACAGGTTCTAGTTTTATTTTCCACACTGCAGTTTTGTTAATTTCGAACATATTTTGACGCAAATTAAAGGATGTAGAAACCAATAAGAACTCATGAGCAAATCTCTTTTAATATAGAGTTTTCTCTGTACATTTGTTGTATGACAACAACTAAAAAAAGATATTTTTCTAACACTGAATTATTGAACATTCAGTTAACTTCAGGCGCGTATCTGATATCCATATGAATATACTGAAGTTGAAATTCATGAAAATAGTTACACTTAGTGTGACTAATAATTGGAATGAAATGTATCTCATTAGATCTAACCTGTTGCCGTGAACAGTTATCAATTACAAATGTTGAATCTTATTAAATGCTATCATCTTTAAAGTTAAATAGTGAATTGTATACCAAAGATTAAACCACAGTCTTTTTTAGCTGTATGTCTTCTCTTCTGCCTTCTTAAGCATGGCGTCATTCGAATGTGTATTGTTTTTCTTTTTATTGTGTGACATTTAAGATGTCTGCCTTCAAAACAAGCATCGGGAGAGATCAACGCCGCCTTGACAGTTTATGATAAATGACACTTATTTCATAGCGCCTTTCTATGTTCACCTTAAGATGCAAGTGGCGACATCCCGTGGGTGCTAATACAAATAATGTTTAATAATAATTCATTTCTAAAGATTTGACTGTTCCTGCAACATTTTAAGTCATCAAACGTGCCGAGTATCTTTTCCTTAAAACTGACTTATATTAGCAGTGTACAATAAAATGATATTAATAATGATGAACGTGATAATACATTTTAAGCTGGTGTTGTTTCTAAGTAAGATTACCAAAATTGTCTGTCTAGTTAGCATCAACATATTAGAAAACAAGAGGGAATCCTCAATAGCCGCGGCACTTGAAATTCTTTTAGGCAATATTAGAGTAAATTAATCTAAGAGTATTTTTTGTTCTTTTTAATTGGCTATATTTTAGTGCGCCAGCAATACCAAGCGTGGAGCACGCGTGTACTCGATTCGATTTTATTACTCATCAGGATCTCTACCAGCTTACCCTCAAATTGAGATTCTTTCAGGCAGGATTAGAGTAAATTAATCTATGAGACCTTGAGAGTGATCAAATATATCATTTGAAAGTGTTTGACCTCCTGAGTTCAAAACTGTAATTAAATCTCAAATCGGTCAAGAGATGACGGAGTTATGAGCTAAAAGTTTGTACTTGAAAAACAAAGAAACTCAGAAACTATCTATGAGCCGCTATGCCGCGGCTAAAAACGCATACCTGTTATATATATAAATTCAAATGTTTCAATAATGATGAAGACTATTTACAAGCAATAATACTGAATGAAAGGAGCCTGGTGATTGTTTAACATCCTACCTGAATTGCCATACAAACACAAAACAAACCAGCTATGACGAATCTGTTATTTTATTAGATAAACTTCCATATTTGACTGCACCCTTATTGTCATCACGGGCATTTTACTAAGATAGAAGTTCTTTTAAAAAAATATTTCGATAAAATGTGTAACAAAGCTAGAAATCATAATTATGACAAAAAAACAACAACATTAGAACCACTATAATTTGAAGTTAGGTTCCACATTCATAGCAATAAAATAGTTTTCATGCTGAATTAAGACTTGTATTATCTTAATATAAGTCACAAAATATCTGGTTAGAATTTAGGCTTAAGTTTAGTAATGTTTTCATCTTAATTTGAGCTTAAAAATCAAAGAGTATAGTGGCTTCAATAATGAATCAGGAAAAGTTTGAAATAGTGATTGAATGTCACTATTAAAATTCAAACTAATTACACTTCAGACGCGGATACCTTACCGAAATATGTAGAAGATGTTGACCATTAGTAATTTGCAAGTCTGAGGCTGTTTCTATGTTTGTTTTAATATTCACGCAGAGAGGGCTACCTGTGATAGCCATCTCTCATTTTGAACTGATAGAGGAAAACAGTTAATATTACTCACCACCAGACACTCTAACTGAATAAGGATTTGACCGTCACCCTTATAACGCACTTATGGCTCCAAAGTGCTGAGGGCAATTTTGCAGCAAATAGGTGTGGGTTACGAACCCTCGGATTCACAGTCCGGCACGCAAACCTTTAGTCCACGCCTCCCCCGAAGCTCTTCTTATGATTTTAAGCGTAAGGGTAATATTAAAATAATAAGGGTAATATTAAAGTAATAAGGATAATATTAAAGTAATAAGAATAATTAAAAACAAAAGATGATAGACCATTGTGTAGCATCGGGCTAAAACAATAACCTTAATTGAACTTATAAGTAGCCCATAATTCGAGAATGCTAGGAAGAGTTTAGATATTAAAGAAAGTGATTTATGTGCTGTCATGGTCATTTTATTTCTTGTATCATGTCCTATAAACCCTTTTAATTACTTCAACTAAAACGTAAATATTGTTGTGAAACATTTTTTTGCTGTGTTTTGTTTGTCTTGAGTTTAATGGCGACAAGAACTGGATTATCTAGAACTATGAAAGCTTTGATATGAAGAAGCAATTACTTTAATATTATCCTTATTACTTTAATATTATCCTTATTACTTTAATATTATCCTTATTACTTTAATGTTACCCTTATTACTTTAATATTGTTTTAAATTTAGCGCAAAACTACTCCACACTATCTCTCTAGTCGTCCCCAACAATGGTCTATCATCTTTTGTTTTTAATTGTTTTAAATTTAGCGCAAAACTACTCCACACTATCTCTCTAGTCGTCCCTAATTTTGAAACGATAGACTAGAGAAAAGGCAGCTAGTCAACACCAATTCTTGGGATACTCTTTACCAACGAATGGTGGAATTAACTGTCACGTTATAGCACCCCCAGGACGGAAAGTGCGAGCATTTGCGGAGACAGGAATAGAACTATCAATAGTCAGCTTGCGAGTCGAGTGCCCTAACCATCAAGATTTATCTTCGTTCTGTCTACCGCAGATAATCGAACCTTGGATTTTAGCGTTGTAATTCTGTAAACTTGCCACTAACTCACAGGGGGTGAAGGTGGGTTGCAAGCTCATAGAAAGATTTATAATCACAGTCTATTGTATTCCGGATAAATAGATCCACATTTTAAGTTAACGTTTCGCCGTTACAGTTCACCGAAACTAAGAGAGCTGTGCTGAACATAAATATATGGTGTTTATATTTTTAACTTAACCTAAAAATGTAACCAACTTAGAGACTTAATTTTTGAGATAAATAGTACTTTTGTTTTAAGATATGCATTGCTATAATATGTCTTAAAACAAATACTCGATAATACGGAACTTATGGAACTTCACACAACTTCCATTTTCTGAGAAAAATCTCAAAGTAAAAAATAAAGATATTAATTGAATGTTAGGTGTAGGTGAGCCCTTGTTTTTATTAAGATATTAATGATCAGTAACGTCCTTTATCAAGTCGTACTCTACAAAATGTAACTAAAACATGTATCTATTAGGTCGTCAAGAGATTAATGTCGCTTTTTAGACGAAAAAAACCCGAACAACTTATATATCAAAACAAAACATTTATTAAATGAAATAGTCTCCATTTGTATTGATGCTGCTTCCCCATCTTACTGTCAGGTTGTTAATGCCCTGATTAAAGAAATCAATTGGCTTTGAAGCAAAAAACATGTCGATGTCCTCTTTAACACCTTTCACATTTGCATACGTTTTCACATTAAGAACGAAAAATATGGTAATCTGATGGTGCCATATCTGGAGAATATGGTGGGTGGGGGAAAACTTCCTAACTCAACTCCATAA
>NW_013668833.1:23364-30761 GCF_000517525.1 Limulus polyphemus
ATGTTCCACCAAATTCAAAGCATCACTTTCTGCGGATGAGATCGGAAGTGGTTTTTGTTTAGGACTGAGCCATTGTTTTTCGCCTTTAATATTCGCATAGAGAATTCATTTTTCATTACCGGTGACAATTCTGTCCAAAAATGGTTCACGCGCATTACTCGCCAAAAGAGACGAATCATCGTTCACACGTTGAAAACGATGATCATTGTAGAGTTCGTGAGGCACCCAAACGCCTTCTTTATGGAGTTTATCCATATTCCTTAGATGTTTACGCATTGCTCCATGAGAAACATGCAATTTCAGGGCCATTTCACGAGTGTGTTTCCTTGGGTTAGACTCAACAAGCGTCTTCAGAGCTCCTGCCATCATAGTTTTTAAGACTAAAGTCAAATGAACGAAGTTTGTTGAACCATCGTTGACACTTACGAACGTTCAAAATATTTCCATAAACTTCTTTGATATTCTTTGTGACTACAGAAGCATTGTTTCTCTTCTTGTATTCAAACACTATTACATGCCGAATGTGTGTCTCTTTGTGTGCCATCACTATAAGGGATTAGAGTATACTAAACCTTACACATTATATAGGCTATACGAACATGACGTTTAGGCGGTTCGTTAATCTATTATACGTGATGTACGTTTTTTGGGGGTGGTTAATGAAAGTGTTCGAAAACGCAACATTAATTTCTTGACGACCTA
This sequence comes from Limulus polyphemus, assembly GCF_000517525.1. Taxonomy (NCBI): domain Eukaryota; kingdom Metazoa; phylum Arthropoda; class Merostomata; order Xiphosura; family Limulidae; genus Limulus; species Limulus polyphemus. The sequence continues at coordinate 24,067 of NW_013668833.1, forward strand.
ATATTTCTAAATAAAACCTTATTATTTAGCAGCGCTATCTGCCGATTGTAATTTCATGTGCAATTTCAAAGTAAACTTTTTAAAGATAAGTTAATCTTTATGTGACCTAGAGTGACATCACATCATGCACGGGTGTTGGTAACACCTCTGGAACGGGGTATGGAAATCTTAACACTACTTCTACTTTACGTTATACAATTGACCCCTGAAGAGCTAAAGGAGCTTACTGTTAATCTTAAATGAAAATACTAAAAAAGAATCTCTAATCTGTGGAACTCTGGGAAAAATCAATAGCATGCCTTGTCTGTTTTTGTATTTTCCGGCTGGCAAGTATGGAGAGAAAAATTCGATCAGGTTCTTCATAGATTTAGATTCAATACAGAGTAGAGTGGGCGAGAAGTTTTTTCATTCACGTAGGTAATATCACTACAAGTTACAACGCCTCTCGAGGCTACAATTCTCCCTTTTGCGAATTCCTCAGCATCGCTCAAACCAAGCTTTCTCTCCGAAAACCAACAGACCTGAGTTTAATAAAAATCGTCCCCCTTATTACTTCATCAGATCACATTAAGCCAGGAGATTAATTTTAGAAATGAACTGCTGCCTCTATTTTATCTTTTTCATACTGTCTTATCAAAGATTCTCGTAAAACAAAAACTCCATCTCCACCCTCCTGGGAAATCGAGGTTATTGTGGAATGGTTAATATAACGTTCCTCTTTAACTGTCGCCGAGACTTAAGCTCACAAAAAAAATTAGTTTTATGCATTGTAAAACAGTATTTTTTTTAACCTGGTTGCTCCCTGTAGTATTCAGTTGTGTGGTTTTATTGTTTGAGTACGGAGATGTGTGTGTGTGAAGTCTACTTCAATGTGATTATAATTTATCAAGGCCGTTTACGACAACTTATTCATAAATATTCATAAATCAGTAGAAATGATCTTTTAGGCCTATATCAAAAAATTCTTCAAAGCTTCATACTGGCAAATCTTGTTTTTTGAGGTTTCAGCAAATGTTGTACTAATAGTTTGTTAATCTTCATAAGACCTCAGAACCAATCACACACTTTGTGCATTCAATTTCTAAGTAAAACAAATGCTCGTTCTTAGAATTCCTTTGCCATCAGATGATGCATTTTCGTCTTCTTTATTCTAGTTACTTTAAGAATGTGCCAAAAAATATTTTTTTATAAACTCCTTAGACCTGGTTGGATCAGAAATACGTAGCATTTCGACATTCGTTGTCAGTTCTTTAAAATGAGAACGAAACCAACGTTCCTGGATCCCACTCACTCCCAAAAGCTCTTTTAAAACACAAATACACAGTATTCTGTTGAAGAATATACTTTTTTTTACACAAATAATTTTTTAGCTTACCAGGAGCAGTATTCATTCTTTATATGCTGTAGTCTAGTCTTTAATTTTTATTATTACTATTTTTTGGAGTTCACCGGTGATTCACTAAACTGGAAGCATGCTAAGCCTTTCAAAGCAAACTAAACAAAGAAGTGGGAGACTAGCTTTTGCTTGAAAGTAATTAAATACGTCGAAAATTCTTCACCAAATTAAAATTTCAGGGATACAAGTGCATATTAACAAAACCAATATAAATAATTGTTAATCAAAAAAGGAAGAAAAAACTAGTTATTTAGTAATTGCTAGCGATCAAAAGCATTTTCTAGATCGATTTTGTTGAAATAATTACGGTAAATGAGTTTTTAATGTTTATCTTTTCAGAATCTATGTAGTATTTTAAGAAGTTTCAATGAAACAGGGAGGAAAAAAAAGAACTGCGGTTACTTCAACGCCCCAAGCAATTTTGCTGATAGCAGAAGGTTCAAAAAATGACATAACAATGAAAAAACTGTATGTAACTAGTACGTGAGGTGAGGCACTTGATCTAATTAACTACGTATTAAAGACTTGTCAGGCCTAGCTGTGTTCGTTGTTAGGCAGGTGACGTTAAACTTTGTGTTCTTCTTCTTCCTCAATAGACAAATTACGTTGTCTCCAGGAACAGCTGTATTGTCTTCCTATATTTGTCCCTAATCTAAGCACCAAAGGCTTGTAATTAAATTCACGGTCCACGAAGGACGTGATAATAGGTAATGTTCATTTGCTGAAATCAATGACACTTCTGGTGAAAAATAACCTTAAAAAACCACGTGAAAGAAGGCTCGTGCACATGCACGCCACAAAAGACGAGAGAGGGGTATTTGTTAATTGAAGATTGGTTATCAAAAAACTCCTAATTAAGTCGGGTTTTAAATAAAAACACCAAGCTGACATGTACAGTGTGTTCTGACAAACCACTGTCTGTAAATCAAGAAATGGTTAATATACCCTCTGTATAGTATAGAGCTTCATCGTGTGGCTTGAATCTCTCGTCGTCTGACTTCTGTGTAATAATTAAATATATTTATTATCTTGTAAAGATAGTTTTATACCTACATCAAAATGTGCTTAATTTTAAGATAAAAAGCAATATCTTTCCAGTAAAAGAAATTAAAGCTAATACGTCTTCCTTTTCAATTAATTATAATAAACAGAAAACAGAACCACTCCGTAGTTAAAACAGTTTAAATTTCATATTAACGATGAATTACTATTTTATGTGAAGTACATGTACGCCCCCCAGTGGCACAGCGGCATGTCTGTGGACTTACAATGCTAGAAACCGGGTTTCGATACCCGTGGTGGGCAGAGCACAGATAGCCCATTGTGTAGCTTTGTGCTTAACTTCAAAACAAAACAAACAAGTACATGTACATATAATTCACGAAGTTACTACATTACTACAGTTTAAATTTCATATTAACGATGAATTACTATTTTATGTACATGTACATATAATTCACGAAGTTACTACATTATATGGACACACGCATTATTGCGAAAGCATCTCGTGGAGAATAACGTAAAACGTTTAGTTCGACTTGTTTGACTCGATAGCTATCCGCGCTAGCCGTCCCTAATTTAGCACTGATAGACCGGAGGGAGGGCAGCTAGTCAACACCACCCACCGCCAACGTTTAGGCAACTCATTTTACCAACGAATAATCGGTTTGAGCGTCACATTATAACTCCCTCGCGGCTGAAAGGGTGCGCATTCGATGACAGAGATTCGAACCCACGACCCGCAGATTGCTCGTCGAGCGCCCTAACAGCCAGACTGTGCCAAGCCAATGCAAAAGGAAAATATAAATGACAGAGACACTCTGTAGAGTACCGTTTGGCCACCAGAGGGTTTTCAATAATGTCAACTGCTACGCTTCCGGTCCGAAGCTTCGTATATTTGTTTAAGAGGAAAGCCACATTGAGCTATCTGCTGTACCAGCCGCGGGGAAGTGAACCCCGGATGTTAGCGTTATAAGTCCGTAAAATTACCGCTGCACCGCCGAGAGACCGGGCTGAAGAAATCGTTCCACTAATTTGGTAACTGTCTATTGTAAAACAAAATCAGAGTAGCTGTCAGAGACATTTTTACGTCCACTTTTGATATACAGCTAACTTAGCTCAGGGCAGTCTCCAAATGTAAGCTTGGGCATTTATACTGAATAACCAAAATCTGAGATACACCGTCTGGTGCCAGAAGTTTATTCAGTATAAATGCCCAAGCTTACATTTGGAGACTGCCCTGAGCTAAGTTAGCTGTATATCAAAAGTGGACGTAAAAATGTCTCTGACAGTTCTGGCACCAGACGGTGTATCTCAGATTTTCTGTCAGAGCTATTATTTAATTTGCATATCATCTTCTACGTTCTCTCCAGTATTCGCAATTCTCCGTTACGCGAATTATGCATTGCCCTGTACACACATACATCTATATATATACATATATGTGTTTATAAATATAACAAAACATTAATGTTAATTCTAGAATATAAAAGAAACAAGCACATGCACAACAATACAACTGTCGTGTCGATGATGTTTTTATTTCAAATAGAGTTGCTTATTCAAAACAGGAAAATAAAACAGAGTGAGAATGGTAAAAAAAACTATCATAGTAAGAGGGAAATATGCAAAAGAAGCAATTAAACAGCGAAAAGAATAAGCAATCTATCAAATTTAACCTTTCTTCGCAAGCCTTACATATTCATGTACACAAATGCAGGCACTTTATAAATTGCCCAAAATGATTAAAAATACTAAAAATTGGTAACATCATAGATGTGACAAAAAGTGCACTATTATAAAATATTGTTCGTAAACCCCCACAGTTCATTATTATGAAAATTGGGCATCTAATGATCGTTCATGCAATCTGAAATAGTTTGTTTGTTTGTAATTAAGCACAAAGCCACACAATGGGCTATCTGTGCTCTGCCCACCACGGGTATCGAAAGCCGGATTCTAACATTGTAAGTCCGTAAACATACCGATGTGCCACTGGGGGGGGGGGCATCGGAAATAGAAATTCTCGCAAAAGAATATTTGGTAAATATCCTTTTACATCTTTATAGTTCGTGACATATCACTTCAGCATGGAGTAAGATATTAAAAATCCCGATTACTTTGTACTTGTTCTGACAGTTATATAGTTATTGGGATATCACACCAATATTTCACAATATGCCAGGAGGGGTCAAGATGTACGAGAAGAGAAAAAGAGATCAGAGGGATTCAAAGAGAAATGTTTGTTGGTGGTATGAGTTTCTCAGACATTCTCAGCATGGAGTATGATATTAAAAATCCCGATTACTTTGTACTTGTTCTGACAGTTATATAGTTATTGGGATATCACACCAATATTTCACAATATGCCAGGAGGGGTCAAGATGTACGAGAAGAGAAAAAGAGATCAGAGGGATTCAAAGAGAAATGTTTGTTGGTGGTATGAGTTTCTCAGACATTTTCACCTGGCTATTGAAATCCAAATCCACCATGGATAATATGCTAAACAAGTGGAAGAATACTGGACGTGTTGATATGGATTGATGGTCGAGCCAACCAAAAATAAACAGAACATTCCCTGTTCCATAAAACTCTGAAACACGCTGTGAAATATCTGGCATCAAATCTGCAACCCGAAGAATTAACATAAGTTCAGGACCTACGAGAACTCTATGCTGCCAGATCTCACGAATGAATTGCTGCCCGTAAACCTCTCATGACAATCAGACATCAGAATTTGCGCGTGTCTTGGGCGTCGAAATGGGGTGAGGAAAAATGAAAATCCATCGTAAGAAGGGACAAATTGTGCTTTTGTTGTACAAGTTTAGGTTTGACAACGAACTGGTAAACATTTATGTCATGCAAACAGGAAAAAAGCGGTAGGTATAGCTTTATGTTATGGGGCCCTCCAGTGGCACAGCGGTATGTCTGCGGTCTTACAACGCTAGAAACCGGGTTTCGATACCAGTGGTGGGCAGAGCACAGATAGTCCATTGTGTAGCTTTGTGCTTAACTTCTAACAATCAAATCATTTTATGGGCCTATTTTAGCCAATTTCGATTAGGTCCAATGGTAACATTTAAAAACGACATTAATAACTTCTTTTCAGGCACATTGTACTGCTATATTAGGAGTGAAAAACAAAAACAAAAAACAATGTTTTTATTTTTAAATCTTAATAAGGATGTTAATAACTTATATTTTGACATTCATGAAGGTTGTTTTGCACTGAAGAAATTTAGTAAATGAGATACACATCATTTTCGTTTTAAGTTTAAAACGCCTCAACATCGAAACCTTATTTTTGTTGACGAAGGAGTAAATTTGATCATGAACCTGCTAGATAAACAAAAAGGTAACGTAGATCTACAGTTGTCTCATGTATATCCAAGGATAATCTTGTAGCTGTGACAGTTTCGTCAACTTATGTGTTGGAAAAACGCTTCTTAAGCAATTAATACACAAAGGCACATTTGGTCAAATTTGTTGACAACAAATTTAAAATTTGGAGTGGATGTTAGGATAGCTTACAGTATTTTCTAAACAATATCCATCCTGCTGTCGAAATCACCTTAAATGTGATTATTCTAACATTTAGTCTTCTCTTGATGTTTAAGTCACCTTAAGAACTGATTATTCTAACATTAAGTCTTCTCTTGACGTTGAAGTCACCTTAAGAACTGATTATTCTAACATTTAGTCTTCTCTTGACGCTTAAGTCACCTTAAGAACTGATTATTCTAGCATTAAGTCTTCTCTTGACGTTTAAGTCACCTTAAGAACTGATTATTCTAACATTTAGTTTTCTCTTGACGTTTAAGTCACTTTAAAAACTGATTATTCTCACATTTATTCTTCTCTTGATGTTTAAGTCTCCTTAAGAACTGATTATTCTAACATTTAGTTTTCTCTTGACGTTTAAGTCACCTTAAGAACTGATTATTCTAACATTTAGTTTTCTCTTGACGTTTAAATCACTTTAAGAACTGATTATTCTCACATTTAGTCTTCTCTTGACGTTTAAGTCACCTTAAGAACTGATTATTCTCACATTTAGTCTTCTCTTGATGTTTAAGTCACTTTAAAAACTGATTATTCTAACATTAAGTCTTCTCTTGATGTTTAAGTCACCTTAAGAACTGATTATTCTCACATTTAGTCTTCTCTTGACGTTTAAGTCACCTTAAGAACTGATTATTCTAACATTAAGTCTTCTATTGACGTTTAAGTCACCTTAAGAACTGATTATTCTAACATTAAGTCTTCTCTTGACGTTTAAGTCATTTTAAGAAGTGATTAT
>NW_013668833.1:31761-40328 GCF_000517525.1 Limulus polyphemus
CTGATTATTCTCTACATTTAGTCTTCTCTTGCGTTTAAGTCACCTTAGAACTGATTATTCTCACATTTAGTCTTCTCTTGATGTTAAGTCACTTAAAACTGATTATTCTAACATTAAGTCTTCTCTTGATGTTTAAGTCACCTTAAGAACTGATTATTCTCACATTTAGTCTTCTCTTGACGTTTAAGTCACCTTAAGAACTGATTATTCTAACATTAAGTCTTCTATTGACGTTTAAGTCACCTTAAGAACTGATTATTCTAACATTAAGTCTTCTCTTGACGTTTAAGTCATTTTAAGAAGTGATTATTCTAGCATTAAGTCTTCTCTTGACGTTTAAGTCACCTTAAGAACTGATTATTCTAACATTTAGTCTTCTCTTGACGTTTAAGTCACCATATAAAACATTAGATTGGTGACTAACTTCATTGTCCGCTTAGTGAAACACTAATTTTTCTGCAGTTCGTACTTATATTATTCTCTGTAATTCCAGCGAACGTCTATTGGCGGAAACTAGAAGAGTGGTAACAGCATTTACACAATAAAAGATAAATGAAAATCCATTAGAGAATAGGCACGTAAACTGAAAGTTAACGCATACATTTATCCTTATAAAGAAACCTTTAAGAAACTATAAAATCAAGCATTCCCAAAAACTGAAAAATAATTCAGTGTTAAATGCAAGTTCAATGTGAAACTCGTTATCTTAAACATTGATCCAAAAATCTCTACTCGCATTAGACAGGCTGTTAAACAATCAGACCTTGACATCAGAGTTAAAGTAAAACTAGGTAAAATTTTAGAAAAGTTTACCAGTAAAGTCCACTTGGAACACGGTTAGCCAGAAATGAATATATATAAGAAGTTTGTCTATGGTTTGACCTGCTAACTTTTTGGTGACTTATATATGGGTGAAACAGCCAGATGTTTTTGTGTCAGAATGAAAGAACCACTCTAAATAGCTGGCCTATAAAGCTTGTGCTGTACTAATACATGTGCGAAATTATAAATACATTCTTGAATACATTTTTGTGATCTGAGTGTATGAATATTTTGCGTTGGAAAAGGCTGTTAGCGACCTATTTTCAGGGTATCACACTACTCACGTTACGCCAAACAATGTCAAAATGTAGTTCTGATACATACGGTTCCATTGTCCCTTTACATCGGCTGTGATGGTCACGTGACTAGTTGATTGGCATATTTTAAATCGTTTTATTAAACCATATTCAACCATTTGTAGTTACTACGACATAGTTGCATAAGATTTTCTTTTAAAGTTGAAAAATAGAGAACTAAAAACAAATAAGGAGTAAAACCTTTACATATGGAAACAGAAATAGATAATAAAAATAAAGCTAGTAGTGGCTTTTAATGAAAAACAATCAACTAAAAAAACCATTGTATAAACACTCGTTGCTCGCTGTCATCACAAAATCATTAGTGGGAGGTAACAGAATCCGCGCCATCTATTAGCAGTAATGAACGACAAACACATTCCACACCATTTGCAAGCGAATTCAACAACTATTTGCATGAGGTGGATCTAGGGAAGGAAATGAATATTACTAGTGTAGAGGTTTCCAAAGATTTTTGGCCCAGTGTCTTATGACATTAAGCATTCTGACGGCGAGCACCTACTAAACGAATCCAACACGGGTATCGAATTACGACTTTTATCATCAATATAAACCACCAGACTTACCACTGAGTCACAGGGGGGGGGGGGTGACTGGGTCACCGTAGGAATGAAGTCACTCACTTGCACTTAAACTTTCTATTTCAGAGTTGAGGGTCATTTAGGAGGTTGTATTTCTATATGTGTGGTGCTTCCCCCTTAAACAATATCGCAACCTCTCATTTAAGAACTCCTATGCTAGTGAATTTGAATGCTGTAGGTGGTGAGCTTCACAAATGACAGCACGAAACAATAGTAGTTAAAGTATGATAGAGAGGTTACGCAGTCACGTGACTGAAAGTGGAACTAGTTTTTACCATCCGCCATTTTGGACGTAAACATGGCGACTTTTCCAACTGCAACGTTAAACTGTGTAGAGGAAAACTTCCCGTTTAGCGCTTTGATTGGCGTTTTATGGTGCAAAGCAACTAGGCTATCTGCGCTTTGACAAAGGATTTAACATCGGTACAAGGTAAAAAATGTCAGCAATTTGGAATGGATATGACGGACCCGTACACTCTATCACCCTGGCAATGACCACAAGTTTAGTTGCCGCTTCGTTAGTCATGTTGACAAACAGAGACATAAGTTAACGGGCACTTCCGACATGGAATACTCAAATATTTTCAGTTATCTAGTTCTGAATGCATACAAATTTTAGATGCCTATAGATATTTTGTGTCAGGCTAGGTGCACAGTATCAGACTGTGGAAAGTGTATGACTCGTCAGTTTTCGTTGTCTACTTGAAGATAAACAACTGGTACAAAAACTGTTAAACTGGACCTAGATGAATTATAATTCATCATCTTTATTTGATTAGCAGTATTTCACGTGTGTTGACGATTGATATCGTTCTAAAGTTAAAGAGAATCGACTTGTTTGTGAGGTTGTTTGCTAACATTGCCTACGTTTACTAGATCTATTAGTATTAGGTCTAGAATCTAGATCTATTAGTATTAGGCCTAGAATCTAGATCTATCAGTATTAGATCTAGAATCTAGATCTATTAGTATTAGGTTTAGAATCTAGATCTATCAGTATTAGGCCTAGAATCTAGATCTATTAGTATTAGGCCTAGAATCTAGATCTATTAGTATTAGGCCTAGAATCTAGATCTATTAGTATTAGGTCTAGAATCTAGATCTATTAGTATTAGCCCTAGAATCTAGATCTATTAGTATTAGGCCTAGAATCTAGATCTATCAGTATTAGATCTAGAATCTAGATCTATTAGTATTAGGTCTAGAGTCTAGATCTATCAGTATTAGGCCTAGAATCTAGATCTATTAGTATTAGGCCTAGAATCTAGATCTATTAGTATTAGGTCTAGAATCTAGATCTATTAGTATTAGGCCTAGAATTTAGATCTATTAGTTTTAGGCCTAGAATCTAGATCTATTAGTATTAGGCCTAGAATCTAGATCTATTAGTATTAGGCCTAGAATCTAGATCTATCAGTATTAGTCCTAGAATCTAGATCTATTAGTATTAGGCCTAGAATCTAGCTCTGTATGTTAACGCATGGATTATAATGTTACGTTACATCTACATTTGCATTTTATAATAAAGTCACAATTTTTCACGAAACAAGCACTGTAAAGAATCAGCTACAGGCTCCTAAATATACTTATGGTTTCTGAGATAATATATTTGTTTGTTTGAAGTTAAGCACAAAGCTACACAATGGGCTATCTGTGCTCTGCCCACCACGGGTATCGAAACCTGGTTTCTAGCGTTGTAAGTCCGTAGACATACCGCGGTGCCACTGGGGGCAAGATATAATATAATTTGTTAATGTGTATATGGATAACTGTGTAATTAATGGTGGTTTAATGTGTTAAAATAACTTAACCGTGACAATTTACAGCAAAAATTATATTTTCCTATTTGTTAATTAGGATTAATGAGGTTATTAAATTACCAGTAGTTCACACATTAAAAATTATGTATTAATGCTATATTTCAGCCCACATTCATACTTGTGGTCTGGGATGGAGTAATATATAAGGCGGGGTTGTCTGGGTCTGTATCAAAAAAATGTTCCCCGTTTCAAGCCCATAGCTTGAAGCTTTTGTGGTGCTGGTATTAATATTCATGATATTTTCATTGGCTGAAAGAAAGTACATGTTTCTAGGTATGTCATTCACAACGACTGTCCGACAGTCCTTCTAGTATTTGGGTTGCAGTTCAACTAGAGGGCCAGGTCGTGACTGCACATTGCACGTGTATAGCAAGACTAGGAAAGTAGCTGCCGCATTATTCTGCATGAAAACAGAAGCAAAGATGACCAAAGGTCAGACCTGTACTTTGTACAACAAATAGCAACACAACCAATGGCATTATTACACGATCAGTTCTAATCTTTTAATTGCTAGGTTCACCGTTATTTCATTAGTTTGTTCTTACGTCCAATATGGCGGAATAAACAAAGCCGGCTCAGTTCATGACGTCACGTGCATAACCTCTGTTATATATATATATATACAGATATATGTCAAATTAGAATGAATCAACATATCGAGAAAATTTAAATAAAAGGAAACAGATGATACTTTGTTTTTACTATTAGAGTAAATCCAACTGAACTGTACTTTATGCTACGCATGCGCTAAACGGCTAAGTCAGATACCTTAAAGTTAAGGTTGATTGATCTCTCATTTTTACCAACCGCTGGCCAACGAGAGAGCAACAAATCAGCTGTCTACTGCTACTCTAATCAAAATAGCGAGATTGACTGTCACTGTTATAACACTTCCACATCTTAAAGTGTAGAGTGCATTCAGATGCATATCGCAGCTCGAAACTTGGATATTTTGATCAGCAATACAGCCTGCTAATCACACTGCCCAACCCTAATTAACACCCAAGGGGTATGAATTTCGAAATTACATACTATTCTTGAGGTCCCGTATTTATCTATAAAAAGTTCCAACGACCTCAAATTATAGTGAAAAAAAAACAATCAATTCTTATCTAGGGTAACAATTAAGATAAAACTAGATAACTCACACATTAATATTAAGATAAAAATCACTCAAATACCACACAATAAAATCATCGAATATAACTGAGAATTTTTTAATTCCCTAAAAGGATAAACATGAATACGGGATTCTTTCAATTCACCAAAAGTTTACAAAGTGCCACTATCAAATGAAAAAAATAATCTGAAAATACTATAATTGGAATATCTTACACGAAAGTTATCTTCATTCACTCTTAATTTAAAATGTTCCCTTTTTCATCTTCATTCACTCTTAATTTAAAATGTTCCTTTTTTCATCTTCATTCATTCTTAATTTAAAATGTTCTATTTTTTATCTTCATTCACTCTTAATTTAAAAATTAAGAGTGAATGAAGATGAAAAAGGGAACATTTTAAATTAAGAGTGAATGAAGATAAAAAATAGAACATTTTAAATTAAGAATGAATGAAGATAAAAAGAGAACATTTTAAATTAAGAATGAATGAAGATAGAAAAGAGAACATTTTAAATTAAGAGTGAATGAAGATGAAAAAAGAGAATATTCTAAATTAAGAGTGAATGAAGATGAAAAAGGGAACATTTTAAATTAAGAGTGAATGAAGATGAAAAAGAGAACATTAGAATGTTCTCTTTTTTCATCTTCATTCACTCTTAATTTAAAATGTTCTCTTTTTCATCTTCATTCACTCTTAATTTAAAATGTTCTCTTTTTTATCTTCATTCACTCTTAATTTAAAATGTCCTCTTTTTCATCTTCATTCACTCTTAATTTAGAATGTTCTCTTTTTTCATTATCATTCACTCTTAATTTAAAATGTTCTCTTTTTTATCTTCATTCACTCTTAATTTAAAATGTTCTCTTTTTCATCTTCATTCACTCTTAATTTAAAATGTTCCCTTTTTTATCTTCATTCATTCTTAATTTAAAATGTTCTTTTCGACCCAAGTAGATTTGCACAAATTAACATCTAAATACAGTATTTGGAATTATAATTAAATACTTTCTTAATGTTAAATATGCCAATTCAAGGATATCTGATGAACATCAGTAAGCACTCTCTGTTGTCAGACACCGTAAGTTTTAATGTATCAAGTTTCTGCGAAGAACGACGAGGGCACACATCTTGATAAACTTTCCACAGATTTTCCCACTGCACATAGATTTCGTCTTCTTAAACGACGTTTAAGACGACACACACACAAAAAGTCTATCGGTGTTGCATCCGGGGATTTACTGGTTTCGTTTGTTTGTTTGTAATTATGCACAAAGCTACAGAATGAGCTATCTGTGCTTTGCCTACCGCGGGTATCGAAACCCGGTTTCTAGCGTTGTAAGTCCGCAGACATACCGCTGTGCCACTGGTTTCGAAGTGCATCTGGAAAGTTGTAAAATTTTGTTTCTTAAGCCTTTGTCAAGTTCATATTATTGTTTTTATCTTGTTAACAATATCAAAAGGCCTTCAATATAATGGTTTTTGAGTCAGACGGTTCTCTTTCGTAACCATACCTTTCACTTTATGGATGAGGGTGCTGCTCCAGATTGTCTTCGGATGTGAATTCGAAGCCCGTAACTGTAATAAATGTTTTTCGTGCGAGATTTTCCTGGGAAACATTGAAAGTTCCCTTTTTCCAATTGCTGTCTTTTTCTCTACATCCTTTAAAAATCTTCTTATACCAATATCTTTCCTCGAAAAGAGTTGTCACATCCTATAGTTACGGATGTTGAACACGTTACATTAAAACGATTTTGGAAACCTCACCACGTCGTTATAGTCGATGTCGCTACATCCGGCCATACTCTTTCTAACGACCATGCATCTTGAAAATACCCCTGCAGCGTAGTTTGCATTGCAAATGGCTCCACAGTAAGAATGTCATGTCTTATCCAAAGCACATCACTTCTCCCTGCATGATTCTCATAATCTAGATAGTGTAAGAGGGCGACGTTTCTAAGTGCCCATTTGAACACTTAATTCACACAAAAATCTATAGTTGACTTTGACTGGTATGTCTTCGTATAGAATAGCATGAAAACCCTTGTTATTCTCCAGCTGCTTGAGGTATGTAACGGTTGAACTTGTATGTAAGGAAAGCAACTTGTATACACGTGACTGGTGTCACTTTTCCAATCGAAGACCCTTCGTGATTATGTTGCGTATCGTTCCCTCTGATGCATGTAATTTTCCACGCCGCACTTTGGTTACCATGTATGGAGTGCGATTTACTACAGGTCTCTTTCTGGGTGGTCCTTGATTCCCAAGTTCATCCATATTCCCTTGTTTTCCAATACTATTAAGTACAAAAGATATCCTCCGTCTTGGAAATTTTAAATCCGCAATCTAAATAAATATTTTTGATTTGAGTGTATGCATACTTTGCGTAGAAAAGTACAGTTACATACTGTTCCCAAAAGCGATCAGTTTTCGATGGCATCCCACTACCTACGTAACGCCAACTAATGTCAAAATGTAGTTCTAATGCATCCCGTTCCACCGCACTTTATATCGGCTCTGGCTCTTATGTGTCTTGCGGATTTGCTTATTCAAAATCATTTTAATATAACATATTCAACCATGTGTAAATCTACAAATACGTAGGTGGTAAATATGTCGACTGCGGCGCTACAGCAAGCATCTTAGACGAAACGCCACCGTATTAACATATGCAAATTGTTATACAAAGTTAAATTAACTAGCTATGTATCTATTACATATCAGAATATTACACAAGCTTACCTCACAGAATAACAAGACTTTATCATTGAAGGAAAATATATTTATAAGCAGAAACTTTGGTAAAATAAGAACTCTTGTGAACTTTTAGATACACATTTTGGGCTCATACTGTTTTCTAAAACAAGACATACAAATTGATAGTTACATGGATAGAGCAAAAAACACCAAAATACACAGACAGGTTTTAAAACTGAGTTTATTAATAGTTTTTGAACCTTAACTACTGTGTATGTAAATATATATATCGTTTAAACAACTGTCTACTCATCACGAAATGTAAAACAAAACAAATTCCTCGCCGAAAGGGCGTAAAAATATTGTTACTTTTACTTTCACAGAACTGCATGTTGTAAGCTTAACCCATGAAATATTAACCCATTTCACAAGCAATTACTAAACTATGAGAGTTGGGTAAATTTTAACAACATATATATATATACACACACAGGTAGAAGACTTTTTCAAACTATCAGGCCTGAGGATCAGTAAGAGAGTTTCGACTCTAGAATTGTCCTTTTTTTATCCGTCCAATGGTGCTCATTTTCAGAGTTTATAGCTGTGCCACGAGCGTTTGATTGCCTTCGTTAGCATGCAATTGAAATGTAAATGCATATATAGAGACCGTCTTTACTGCACGATCAGCTAGACACAAGAGAAGTGAGCTTTATATTTCTGTCGTTTAGAAGGATTGCCTGGCTGGAATGACACAATGAGGCCATCTGAGTTTTATCAGTTATCTTCCCTCAAAATCTCATGCATTTGATTCATGCAATTCCATTACTGTACATGACTTAAAACAAGAAATTGTTTTTCTCAAACAAACGTTGTGAAATTAGCATCCAAAACATATAGAATGTCCTATTATAACACAGAGAAATTCACCTCAATTATACAAGCTTGACAAACTAACACGTTTTTTATTGGAATATATGTGTTATATTGGAATACGGGTAATAGGAATTTTTGTGTTCTAAAATGTATTATCGATTATACAAAAACAAAGAAATATTTTTCACGACATTTATTTTAGTCAGAATTGACAAAAGTATGTTCCTGATGACATTTCCATGTTTATAAAATCACGAAACACAAATGCAATGTAAGATAAAAGCGTATTTTAAGGGTTTCTCCTCTCTCTCTCTATATATATATATATATATATATAT
>NW_013668833.1:41333-43059 GCF_000517525.1 Limulus polyphemus
CTAAAAATAAAGATAATAAAACACTGCTTGACTACGTAGAATCCTTTACACTTAAACTAAGCCTTACTAAGTGATAAATAAAAATAAAGATAATAAACACTGCTTGGATACGTAAAATCCTTTACACTTAAACTAAGCCTTACTAAGTGATGACTAAAAATAAAGATAATAAAACACTGCTTGGCTACGTAAAATCCTTTACACTTAAACTAAGCCTTACTAAGTGATGAATACAAATGTGACACTAGACAAGGTCATCAGACGGGTCACACAATTGTCCAGTGACATGCTGACGTCGGTATCTCCTATGGGATATAAAGAGTGCCAAATCTAGGGATGACCACATATAATTGGGAGTATTGTCTTTCTCGTGAAGATGGGAAAGGAAGCATACATGAAATCCGTAACCAGAACAGCGTAGTGATATTTGGAACAGCACGGAACACATTATTTTGATAGAATTAAAAATTCTAATTAATGGTAAGTGGTAAATGAATATTTATAAAAAGTTTTACCATCACACAACAGTCAATAAACATCAAATACAAAATCTCGGAACAGAATAACCCATAAAACACTCAGAATAGGTTCTGATCATTCAAATAAACATGTCAGTGCGAGTTAAGTATCTTTGGCCCTGCAGTTTCTTCTTATTCAGACACTAAATAGCATCAGTAAAGCCCCCACCCCCCAGTGGCACAACGGTATGTCTTCGGACTTACAACGCTAGAAACCGGATTTCGATACCCGTGTTGGGCAGAGCACAGATAGCCCATTGTGTAGCTTTGTGCTTAAATTCAAACAAACAAACAAGCATCAGTAAAACGTGTCTTAACGTGTATGCATACTGTGTTCACAAATATACAATAATCTTTAGCATTAAAACCATAAGAGGAACGAAAAATTAAGGCTTTAGGGTTGCGTATTTTACTAAAAAAATCACTAAATAATAGTATTGGCATAGTTCTTGTTAATACTTCAGTGATCAAACAAACTATTATACTTCGGCATGAAGTATAGAAGCCGAAACGTCGTCCAACTCTTGAAACAGACAGGAGCAGTCCAGTAACGTCAAAACTATACGTTATTTCCGGTAACTATTAACATTTAACGAACGTACAAAAATTAAAGAAACAGATGCGTGTACTTGTAACTGTCCACAAATAAATATTTCAGTGCGAGTTATGAACCTTTTTTTTACTGCATCTTACTGACACTGGATTCTCATTCAGATAGAAAAGTACAAATAAAACAGTTTTCTTTCTCCGATGTCTATACTTTAACACGGACTCACACTGCGTTATAACGACGTTTACAATTAAAATCATAAAAACCTTCAAATATAAAAATACGCAACTCCGTTGAATTAAGAGCTTTAATTAAATATCAGTATTGTGTTCTGTACTGTTCCGGGTTTTAGTTCGCTGTTCTAGATCTGGTTCCGATCCTAGTTCTGGGTTTTTGTATAATCTCTGGAAAGGGTATCAGAAGCAAAGATGAAAGGCCTTTTCTGACAAGCAGTAAGGTGAAAGTTATATTCTGTTGGTAACCAAAATAATTGTCTCAGTTAATACATAGCATTGGGATGGTGACAATATCCAGTGTTAATCCAAGCTAGAACTGTTCTTGCAGTAACTCGTTAACTGGGCCAAAAATAATGACTCCACCATTTGCCGGGACACACCACAACTAACAATTGAACGTAATTAATGTTGTCCATTAAATA
>NW_013668833.1:44024-46052 GCF_000517525.1 Limulus polyphemus
TCTGGGAAACAGTAGCATTGATGAACGTAATTAATGTTGTCCATTAAATCTTCTGGGAAACAGTAGCATTGATGAACGTAATTAATGTTGTCCATTAAATCTTCTGGGAAACAGTAGCATTGATGAACGTAATTAATGTTGTCCATTAAATCTTCTGGGAAACAGCAGCATTGAGGTTTCTGCTTCTTTTCAGAAAAATGTCTCCTGCATCTGAGCTAAAGATTTTTCCGGTACCACATATCTAGTAGTGGCTAGAAACTGTTCTAAGAGCTCTAAGTTAGCCACCACTAAAACAATAACAGGGTTACAAGAGAGGCTAGAAACTGTTCTAAGAGCTCTAAATAAGCCACCACTAAAACAGTAACAGGGTTACAAGATAGGCTAGAAACTGTTCTAAGAGCACTAAGTGAGCCACCACTAATACAGTAACAGGGTTACAAGAGAGGCTAGAAACTGTTCTAAGAGCTCTAAATGAGCCAACACTAAGACAGTAACAGGGTTACAACAGAGGCTAGAAACTGTTCTAAGAGCACTAAGTGAGCCACCACTAAAACAGTGACAGGGTTACAAGAGAGGCTAGAAACTGTTCTAAGAGCACTAAGTGAGCCACCACTAAAACAGTAACAGGGTTACAAGAGAGGCTAGAAACTGTTCTAAGAGCACTAAGTGAGCCACCACTAAAACAGTAACAGGGTTACAAGAGAGGCTAGAAACTGTTCTAAGAGCTCTAAGCGAGCCACCACTAAAACAGTAACAGGGTTACAAGAGAGAAATACAATGAGAACTTTATTATCAAAATAAGGAACTTAATCCACCATTTCTACTCCTTTTCAGGAATTTGTTTAGAAATGTTTTGTGATAGAATAAAAAAAACGTTTTAGTCTAATGAAATTGTCTATCAATCTTCTGCTATAACTTCTACCAACTTTAATAACTATATTTGCAAAACACGTTGTCTGAGCGAGGATATATGTGGGAGAAGCAGGAAGTTCATTAAGCTTATTGACAGGTAGAAAAGACTGTTTATTTAGGAAGTTTAGATGGTTTGTTTATTTTGAAATTTCGCGCAAAGCTACTCGAGGGTTATCTGTGCTAGACGTTCCAAATTTAGAAGTGACAGACTAGAGGGTAGGCAACTAGTCAACACCACTCACCGCCTACTCTTTTATCAACGAAAAGCAGGATTGGCCGTTACATTATAACGTCCCTCACGGCTGAAAGATTGAGTGATAGGATTCGAACTGCGACCCACAGATTGCGAGTCGAGCGACCTGACTATCAGGCTATGCCAGGCTAAGTATAGACGAATATCCCAACAACATTTATTTGTTGAGTGGGGCAAACAGTTTGGGATTAATTTATAGAAATCATCAAAAGGTCCAAATATTCACACCCAAAAAAATGAAAGAAACTTTCTATGGTGAGAACTGATTGGAACATGTCGCAAATCATTTCTCAAATTAACAAAAGGCAAAGAAACAGTCTTGCATCATAAGAGAAAAAGTTTTGATGATGCTATTAAACGAAAACGTTTTATTATCAATAAAGCTAATAATACGTTTATTTGTAGGTCTGCAGCAATCAATAATTAGCCTGAGTTACTTGAATCCTGTTTTCTGACGGATCCTAGTGCCTGAATGCGGTGATTTTGGCCGTGACGTTTGTAATATGTCCTTGCTATGCCTTATTGATAAAGTGTTTATCATATCGTATGTAACTTATGTTATTGATAGAACTGCTATAGTTGGTGTAAGAATTGAATAGTTTGTATTCCACGATGTAAAACTATTTCTTGAACCAGACAGAATGAAATCTTTGTGTGAATCTTGCTGATTCATTTATTTTTTTCAAGTTAAATAAAAGTATGAAAAAGAGAAAACCCGAAAACAGCTGTCCAAATCTGATCATTATTAGAGGCAGGAAATCCTGGTCATCGTTATAGGCAGGAAATCCTGATCATCATTAGAGGCAAGAAATCTTGATCATCATTAGAGGCAGGAAATCCTGATCATCATTAGAGGCAAGAAA
>NW_013668833.1:46960-50512 GCF_000517525.1 Limulus polyphemus
TTAGAGGCAGGAAATCCTGATCATCATAAGAGGCAAGAAATCTTGATCATCATTAGAGGCAGGAAATCCTGATCATCATTAGAGGCAGAAAATCCTGATCATCATTAGAGGCAGGAAATCTTGATCATCATTAGAGGCAGAAAATCCTGGTCATCATTAGAGGCAGGAAATCCTGATCATCATTAGAGGCAGAAAATCCTGATCATCATTAGAGGCAGAAAATCCTGATCATAATTAGAGGCAGGAAATCCTGATCATCATTAGAGGCAGAAAATCCTGATCATCATTAGAGGCAAGAAATCCTGGTCATCATTAGAGGCAAGAAATCCTGATCACCATTAGAGGCAGGGAACCTAGAAGTACTGGAACGGCTTATAGCTATTTCATAAGTTATGTTAAGTATAGCATAATATGAGTTTTTATGGTAAATCAAGTAGACATGAGTATGACTTCAGCCTTTGTAAAGTTTTTCAAACCATTTGTAACTCAAATTGATTATATTTCTATCCTCTTTAGCTTCAGACCTAATGTTACGTTTTCGGTTTACAGAATCTAACTTTGCCATCAATTCCGCGTAAGCTAAAAATGTACATTTCTGGCGTGAGTTTAACTATCAACAGGTTCCCCAGTGGATCAGCGGTAAGCTTATGGACTTACAATACAAACATCCGAGGTTCGATTCCTCGCGGTGAACAGAGTGCAGGTAGCCCGTTTTTTTATAGCTTTGCACTAAGAGAATAGCAACCGATCAACGGTTTTCAAAAAGTGTGGTTTTTCTCTGCGACATGCATAACTATTCCATTAAATAGACATGTTAAGTGCTCTCACTCCATAACTATTACAATTATTCCATGAAATAGACATGTTAAGTGCTCTCATTCCATAACTATTACAACTATTCCATTAAATAGACATGTTAAGTGCTCTCATTCCATAACTATTCCAATTATTCCATGAAATAGACATGTTAAGTGCTCTCATTCCATAACTATTACAATTATTCCATTAAATAGACATGTTAAGTGCTCTCATTCCATAACTATTACAATTATTCCATGAAATAGACATGTTAAGTGCTCTCATTCCATAACTAGTACAATTATTCCATTAAATAGACATGTTAAATGCTCTCATTCCATAACTATTACAATTATTCCATGAAATAGACATGTTAAGTTCTCTCATTCCATAACTATTACAATTATTCCATTAAAAGACATTTTAAATGCTCTCATTCCATAACTATTACAATTATTCCATTAAAAAACATTTTAAATGCTCTCATTCCATAACTATTACAATTATTCCATTAAATAGACATGTTAAGTGCTCTCATTCCATAACTATTGCAATTATTCCATTAAAAGACATGTTAAGTGCTCTCATTCCATAACTATTACAATTATTCCATTAAATAGACATGTTAAGTGCTCTCATTCCATATTTATTAAAGTTTGAGCTTTACTATTTACTGTACAATTTGTTCTCATGCTATTGGAGTTCTAATTTCATTCATTTCGTAAAGTATTTCATATGTAACTGTTTTTCTCGTGATATTGTAGTTTTATAATATATTGTTGGAGCCAAACAATTCACGATAAAGACAGAACACTGAAACTAGTTATAAAAATATACATGAACGATGGACGTGGCAATTTTTTCATATTTTTCATTTTGTGAAAACGGTTATCATCTGCAAATCGCTTTCCAGACTGATTTTCATTATATTTAGAAATATCGCCTTAAACTTGTACAGGTCCATGTTTTACTAACGTGACTCTTGTTATATCGTCTGTATTTTGTAGTAGTGAACCAATATCTGAAACGTCGATTTATGGAGTCTCGTTATTTTCAAAAGAGTGAGGAAAGTTATCTTCTGCTCCTTCAATGTATTTTGGTCACTTCTAGTTCGTTAATTGCTGTCAATAAATTGTCAACTGTCGCTTCTGCCGAAAATAAAAATCTAGATTTAACAACTGTGCCTTTTTGCCGTTTTGGGGTTTCCTCTGGTTTATTTATCTCTTTCCTTGTGAGCCAGGTGGTTAGGACGCTCGACTCGCAATCTGAGGGTCGCGGGTTCGAATCCCCGTCACACCAAACATGCTCGCCCTTTCAGCCGTGAGAGCGTTATAATGTGACGGTCAATCCTACTATTAGAGTAGCCCAAGAGTTGGCGGTGGGTGGTGATGACTAGCTGCCTTCACTCTAGTCTAACACCGCTAAATTAGGGACGGCTAGCGCAGATAGCCCTCGTGTAGCTTTGTGCGAAATTCTAAACAAACCAAACCAATCTTTCCTTGTTCGCCTCACCAAACTTGTATTTCTTACAGTCAGTGTTTAATTAAGTTTTAGTTTAAGTATTTGTTTTGTTCTTCCTCACTGAGGTACTTCTTAGTCTGCGTTCTTCGCTTGCTTAATTCTCTTTTTGAATTATTTGCCTTTTCTGGATCACTTGTCAACTGCTCTGCGCACGCTTTATTTTTAACTGTCCCCATCAATAATGAAACACTTATATGCATTTTTCGTGATCGTTCTCGAACGCACTACCATTTGCTAAATGTGTCACATTACTGACTCGCGCATGCAATAATAGTTATAGATATGTTATGTAGGTTGCTTAGGCTTAGAAGCGCTTATGTAATATGTTAAATGAAACAAAATAATATCGTGGATCTCACACTTGAAACACACAAGTTAAACATTGTTAGTTGGTGAATGAATTAAATTAAACTGCTGATTTTTCGTGCTGTATTAATACCATAAATTAAATATAATAATATATAAATGTGTTATATGAAACATTCCATATACGTTATCAATAGAAACAAATTAATTCAAAACATTGTGATAAGTCAAAGCTCCCATTATAACCGACGTCTTGGGACCATGTGCTTCCACCAAAATGAATTTTATGTAAAGAACATAGATTTGACTATTTGTAAGACTTTTAAAGGATCCGAGTTTTAATGCAACAGATACAGAGCTCGAAAACTTCCAGCTATAAATTCAAGGTAATGTCAAGTAAAGTTAGTTCTGCTTTCTCTGTAGGAGGAAATTACACTAGAATATATGATCCTAGTGGGTCAAAAGAAGGCGACTTACCTGCAAGACCCGACAGATGTTAATTAATGGGCCCTTATTCGATGACTTTGAGACTAATAACGCTTTGAGACGGCTTGAATGGGTAATGAAAAAAAAACAAACTTTAATATAAGTTTAACATAACAGCAAATGTACAACATTTCGACAAGGTTTTGTCATCATCAGGTACATTTGCTGTTATGTTAAACTTATGTTAAAGTTTTTCTTCATTACCCATTCAAGCCGTCTCCAAGCATTATTAATGGGCCCTTAGTTTGATTGGCTGAGATGTTACGAGAATTGAAGGCAGATAAAGATAATCCAATATGATTTTCGAGCTGAAGGAACAATTCGAAGAAATGTTTTAATTCTGGGAAATAACTAGTGTCGATGTTTGTTCTAGAGAGACGTTGCAGTTGATGTTTGTTCTAGAGAGACATTGAGGTCGATGTTTGTTCTAGAGAGACATTG
>NW_013668833.1:51326-77183 GCF_000517525.1 Limulus polyphemus
ATGTTTGTTAGAGAGACATTGCAGTTGATGTTTGTTCTAGAGAGACATTGCAGTTGATGTTTGTTCTACAGAGACATTGCAGTTGATGTTTGTTCTAGAGAGACATTGCAGTCGATGTTTGTTCTAGAGAGACATTGCAGTTGATGTTTGTTCTACAGAGACATTGCAGTTGATGTTTGTTCTACAGAGACATTGCAGTCGATGTTTGTTCTAGAGAGACATTGCAGTTGATGTTTGTTCTACAGAGACATTGCTGCTAGTTTGCCATTTGTAACGGTGTTCATAATTTAAAGCTGTGCGTGAGTGTTTGATTGTCTTCATTAACATGTAACTGAAATATAAATATTGAATGTATAGATATAATTTTTTACTGTATGATCTTCTGGACTTGAGAAAAGCTAGACCTGAATTTCATTTAAAAGGATTGCCTAACTAAAATGGCACACACCAGATAGGCCTCTTATCTTCATCAGTATTTAAAAGGATTGCCTAACTAAAATGACACACACCAAAGAGGCTTCTTATCTTCATCAGTGTTTAAAATGATTACCTAACTAAAATGGCACACACCAGATAGGCCTCTTATCTTCATCAGTATTTAAAAGGATTGCCTAACTAAAATGACACACCAGATAGGCCTCTTATCTTCATCAGTGTTTAAAATGATTGTTTAACTAAAATGGCACACACCAGATAGGTCTCTTATCTTCATCAGTGTTTAAAATGATTGCCCAACTAAAATGACACACACCAGAGAGGCTTCTTATCTTCATCAGTGTTTAAAAGGATTGCCTAACTAAAATGACACACACCAGATAGGTCTCTTATCTTCATCAGTATTTAAAATGATTGCCCAACTAAAATGACACACACCAGAGAGGCTTCTTATCTTCATCAGTGTTTAAAAGGATTGCCTAACTAAAATGACACACACCAGATAGGCTTCTTATCTTCATCAGTGTTTAAAATGATTACCTAACTAAAATGGCACACGCCAGATAGGCCTCTTATCTTCATCAGTGATAATTTCCGAAAAAATTCTTACATTTGCTGCACACAGTTCCATTTTAATGGTGACAGTTACCAATACCAAATAAATTTATTTTTATTTTGCTGTAAATAAATACGTCAATTGTCAACACAAAAACATTTAGCTCCAGTGAAAGTATTATATATATATATATATATATATATATATGTGTGTGTGTGTGTGTTTACATAAATTTCAAAAGCAATAAACTTTCACTTGACATTTGTAAATTTCGATATATATAAACATCAATCAATATCTAGTGGAATTCCATTTCACTTTTGTATCTTCGATTTTATGCACGATCATGAATTACATTTTTCTTGCTAGGCTAGAACTATCTGAAATAAGATCTTCAAGCTGAAGGTTTTTGACAGAAGTGACTTGTAAAGAATACTAAAGTTATTGTGACCCACACATGAATTGCTTGTCAATGGCTACAACTACCCCTCTCTTATTTTTTACAGAAACACACAAAAAAAACACGTTGCGTTACATTGTTAGATGAGCATTTCTGTCAAACCTTTAGGGTAGGGAAGATTGATGATAGCTTCGGGAATAACTTTTACAAGGCGGAACGGAAAGGGAAGCCAGGAGTACATCTCTGAAGTTGTAATTTTTCATGTTGAACGGTTGAACAGAGGCATATGCATAAAATCTCGTTAAGCAGTCATGAAAGCTAACCCTAACATGATCGGGTGAGAGCCCTATTACTAACGCTATGAGTACTGCTCTTGAGCGTTAAATGATCGATACCAACAAAGAATTAACCACGAAAACTCGAACTTTCGTTTTTTATATGATTATAGAATAAAGGAGAGGGCAACATTGAGGAAGATAATGTTTTATGGATGATTATAGAAACGTATAAATTTGCACGTAGGTAGTATTACGAGCAAACCTTGGTCCTTTTTGCTAAATAACAAAAAAACTATGAAATTAATTTTTGCATAACCCAAACATCTTATTTCTGTATCATTATTAAGATGTAACTTACTTCGTGTCTTCAAAAGATGATAATAATTCCCTTGAGATGTAGCACTTGTCATAACGTGTCACTTTATTTCAATGTTACATAAAAACCTTGACAGTTGGTAATTTGTATCAATGTATAAAGCTTGAGCACACTTATATTTAAATCACTCTAAATGATACACTTTAGAAAGTGTGTTGTTTTGTTTCCATGCTGTTGCCATTTTATTCTATTGCGATTATCTTTTTAAAGCTGTTTGATTTAAGTTAAGCACAAAGCTACACAATGGGCTATCTGTGCTCTGCTCACCACGGGCATCGAAACCCGGATTCTAGCGTTGTAAGTACTTAGACATACGCTGTGCTACTCGGGGCCTTTTTAAAGCTAAACATTTTCCCGATATCAAGTAAAAAAAAATGTTTCGACGTACATGACCGTATTGAAACTTAGGGTAGAATGAGACGTAACGAGTCTTCATTAAGAAATTATACGTTCTGAGTTCGTGTTAAACTTACTATCAATGAAGTTGATGTGTGATATGACGTCATGCCTAACGAATATTGACCTCTCCTATAAGCGAATACTCCCGAAAGGAATTGAACTAATGACAAGACTCTCATCAATCGGTATGGAAATAAAGTTATGATTTATTTGCCTCCTCCCGATCTTACTGCTTAGGGGCGCTTCTATTTTGGCTGTGAGACGGGAATTACGCTTGACTTAATAGTTACTCTGAGAGTAATAATATTACCAAAGACCCTGTGCGTAGAACTAGAAGGTAAGCATTCAAACACGACAGTTTTATTCTCGGTGACTCATAGCTTCATTAACAAACTCGATGGGATTGTATGTAAATTAACACGCTGTTATATTGTCATCATTAATTGAGGAAAGGGTTTAGCGACTATCGAGGAAGTTGCAATATTAGCTATACCAAGAGAAATTCGACTCGTATAGAAGCTTGTATGCGACCTTGATTAACGCTGTTGATCATTTGCATAAGTTAATTATCAATCCATTTTGCCTTTAATTACCAGTATGGAAGGTATATAACTCAATTTAATCATTAATTATTACTTGACTATGTCATCATATAGGCTAAAGTGTTTCAGTACATTTATGCGAAGAACTTTTGAATGTTTGACTGAAAAATTTCTTTATAGGCTTAATCTCAATCATTGTCTAGGCTTAGAGTTGGAATGGGATTGCTACTATAACACCTAACTGTGCTACTGTGTAATTATATTACCATAAAATGTAAAAGTTGGGATTGCTACTATAACACCTAACTGTGCTACTGTGTAAATTATATTACCATAAAATGTAAAAGTTTTAAATTGCTGTAATTTACCATCGCTACCAAATTACTCAGAAATTGATTCTTTTAATTAATTCAAGAAACCAACAATTCTTGAAAAATTTGCATAACGTGGATTTTAATTGTTCTATATTAGATTATTGCCTTGAGATATCACCAATGACTTATGGAAGCTACACAGCGATATGATACTTGAAATATAAATAAAAGCTATTCTGCCAAAAGAAAAAAGCTATTAAAATCAAGTTAACGAAATGTAAAATAAAACAGACAAAGAAAACCAATTTAGAGGCATATCACTCACATTCAAGTATCGAAATGCTGTCCGAAAAACAAGAATTGGGCGTTTTTGTATATTATTACCAAAAACATCTTGTGCACGAGGTACTATAATGATAATATAATACAACTTAAAACTAATTTCAATGGATTTGCATATTTCAATTTAAAAATATGTATTTTCTTTTTCATGAGCTAGTTTACTAGTTAAAATAATTTACAATTAACATTACAGGGATAATTGTAGACATAAGCTAGGCCTAACGTAAAAACGTATATATTTTACAAGTATTAGGAAAAAAAATTATCGCTAAATAAAAAAGTTTAGAAGAGCTGGCTACTGAACTTGGAAAAAGGAACCTAATAAGATAGGTTTGGAAGTGGACATATCACTTGATACGGCTAACCGTCATATGGCAATATCACTTGATACGGCTAACCGTTATATAGCAGACACGATAATTAAACATTGTTAATTTAAAAAGGGGAATAAAGATCGTCAAAAAAGCACAGAAACAAGTTGAATCAAAATGCAAAGATTATATTTTCAGGCATACAACTAGGGATTTTAACAAACGTAAACAAACTAGGCTGGAAATAGTGTCTACATTATTTTGTCAAGCTACAAGCCCCTATTATGACTCCATCAGAATTGATAAGTATTGTAGACATGGAGTCAAAATAGGAATGTTTTGACGATCTTCATTACCCTTTTTGAATTGACAACTTTTAATTGTCTTCTTTTAAAGAGAATACATTTTAAGCCACATACATATATATATATATATATATCCATTCAGTTGAATGTTACATGTTTCCGTCAGTTTACTGTTGCGTTGGCTTTTTCACCCAACCATTATATACTGAGCCAGGTAATGTTGTGCATGAGGTTTCGTGTAAATACGCGTTTAACAAAAGTCGAGCACAAAGGAAATCGCTAACAACTACATCGAATATATTTTGTATTTATAGCCATGTAAATCAACTTTCAATGAAAAATATCAACTTTTTAAATAGGTCATGGGCATGCGCAGCGTTTCATATAGTATATCTGTCTAGCTTTTCGTACAAAATACCCAGCCTATTTTGCTGTAGGCCTGTGAAACGCAAATATTAATAATAATAACAAAGTAATTCTAGAATACGCACTCACAATTTCAACGAAGTTCGAAAATCAGTAGAATGAATCACCACTCACAAGAATAGAGAATTCTACTATAGTAACCATCTACTGTAAGAAAACTCGAGAAACAATAAATCCTAAACGTGGCAGTTTCCAATTGATGCGCAGTAGTAAAACATCGGCTTTTTTCAATGGCGGAAAGTAAAGAACTTGGAGAAATTCTTCATGGCGAGAAA
This sequence comes from Limulus polyphemus, assembly GCF_000517525.1. Classification (NCBI taxonomy): domain Eukaryota; kingdom Metazoa; phylum Arthropoda; class Merostomata; order Xiphosura; family Limulidae; genus Limulus; species Limulus polyphemus. The sequence continues at coordinate 56,286 of NW_013668833.1, forward strand.
ACGAAGGTGCTTGAGTTATTTATAAAACTACCAAATGAAATATTCAATACTGCATTCATTATTACTGTCCAGGTTTCAATAAAATATTCGTAACCGTTTATTCTGTAGCGGCTTATAAAAGTATAATAAATAATAATAAGGCTGGAGACATGTTATAAATATGCATATTGTTTAAGCTAATAAAACGATTGTTTGTTTGTTCGTAATTAAGCACAAAGCTACACAATGGGATATCTGTGCTTTGCCCACCACGGGTATCGAAACCTGCTTTCTAGCGATGTAAATCCGCAGACATACCGCTGTACCACTGAGGGGCTAATAAAACGAAGCGTTTCCAACTAGTATAAAATAAAGCATTTCCGACTAGTAAAACAGTGCTTAAATGGCTTCTACATTTTGCGATGCTTGATTGGCTACGAAGAACTTATGTTGGTAGCGAAAAATAACTTAAAAACTTTTTGAGGGTGTAAATCTCGATTTTTAAGAATCAACATAAAAATTGCTCTACAATATTCAAAGGAATTTGTTTAGTAGCTGTGCGTAGATTTTGACGCAGTATACCTAGTCGTTTTTGCTATAGACTTCGGTGCTTGAATGGCTTCGATAACACTCATAAAATATCTCCTTCTCTTTCAAGAATCAACATTAAGATAGTCCTATGACCTGTGCAGGAGTTTTATTAATGATTTGCCCAGGTTTGAATAAAATATTCATAACCATTTTTTCTACAGGCTCGTGAAATAATAATAATAATATGAAGAACAAATGGATGAATTTTGTCTAACAATTGGAAAATCAACCTTTTTTTTTTTTGCTATTATCAATATTTTAGCAGCCTTAGCCATTGAGATAAAAGGTCTTGTGTGTTTCAAGTACAAGTCTGCTTTTTAGGATGGTTTTTGCCCGTATTTTCTATTATAATTTTTGTGAAATTCTTGGGCAATCCCTATTATGAACCACTATTATGATTCATGACTAAGCCGTCTCCACTTTATACGGAGAATAAAATCCATACATTACTGGCTTCTCTACTTTGTCTATCGAAAGCTTGGTGTTTGAATAGAATCTCGGCTTTCATTATTATACATTTTCTCTAGTTAACTTTAGAATACTACTTTTATGGCCATTTTACAATAGAGTAACATTTTACGATTGGAAATTCTGGTTCTATTTGTTTTACCAGTGAGGAAGCCAGTAATGTAGGTATTTTATTCTCTACGTAAAGTCGAGACAGCTTAGTCTGCTATGTGATCATTAGTTGATCAAGTGTTTTTGTCTATTTCCATTCCTATCTTGTTTGGTTCCTTTTTTTTTCAAATTCAGTAGCCAGCCCTACATGACTTTTTTATTTAGCTATACATTTTTTTCCTACGTACGTGGGTTACAAGGTTACAGATTGTATTCTACAGCTTTATAAATTTTGCGTAAAATAATAATAAGATATGTATTCAATGATCGTGAAGATTGTTTTATTTTATCAAATGACTATAAAAAAATATAGGTAGAACTAGATAGGCGCTAAGCCTGTTGAAGAAATGTGATAACGAATGAAAATAAAAATATTGGTTTTGACTATTTGCCGGTTTTCGACTTTGAAACGCTCTGGATAGCTGAAAATCGGGGTATACGCCGAGCAGAGCAGCTATGCCAGGTAGCTCTTCATATCTAGCGTTTCATGTTTATGTATTGATTTTTTTACTCCTTCACATCATACATATGTAGGAACTGGTTCCCTAAACACATCGATTGTATAGTGAACAAAGCATTGGGTATTTTACATGTTATAATCATTTAATATTCATCTATTATTGGCTGGTAATTCCTGTTTTGCCCTGGACTTAAGATTTTTAAAGGAACACCATATTTCCTTAAGAAAGCTAACTTTAGGTTTTTTTCTGTTTTTTCTTTAATCTTGCATAGAATAATATTAAAATAGGTAAGGTTTTTTAGGGTTTAGCAACCACTTGCAAAGAAGGACATCGCTCTTGATCATTGCAAATAAACGTCTAAACTAATAAAGATAATGATAATGCTTTAAGTTGAATGGCATAAATATATATTTACTTGATATGCCATTTGATATGTATATCACATTTGAATAATCATTATTGATAATTAACAATTAAATCCATTTCAATAAGAATCCTGTCATTGATAAATGTTTACTGCGCATTGATCTTTAATCATCTCTTAGTATTGAAATTATTTTTTGTAATTAATTAAATTATCCAAAGAAAAATATATTAATTCGACATCCTTGTTAAGAAATCTATTTAATCCTTGCTAAGTAATAACTGAACGTCAATTAAAAATATAATTCCCTGTCAGTTGCATTTAAATTACATTTTGTTACTTTAACCTCATTAAAAATGATTTGAATTGCTGTTAAATGTTCATTTAATGTCAATAATGATTATTGAAATGTAATATACATATTGAATTGCATGTCGTTTGAATATTTGTGCCATACAATTTAAAGTATTATCAAAATAACTGTTCTACTTTTCTTCGTGGTGTATATTCATCAGTGGACTGAGTGAAACTATAAAAAGTTCACCAAAATATAGTTTTGGATGTTTATATTGAAATAAATAGCTTATTATTTCTATTGAGCAGCATACAGACACGTATGCCAAATATATTTATAACACCAGTATGAAAGGTTTTAACAGGGTTTTTCCAGACAATTAGAATGACAAGTTGAATATTGACTATACTATGAAAGTCTGATAAGATCGTGCTGTTTTAAAGATTGGTCTCTGACTCTGTCTCGACATCACCTCTGGTTCACACAAGAGTAAAACCGTTCAAATAGTGAAGTGACAAGTAGGCTGGATAAATCAAAACTGCGGATTTGTTTGAATGAGACTAAAAGGGCAATTAAGACAAATAAAGCTTCTTTGTTGTTGTTGTTGTTGTTTAATCTGTTTTAAACAAATAATTGGAAAAACTGTTTTCTAGAATGCTTTGTGTAAAGTCCCTCAAGTACGACATCTAGTGGATGTTTGCTTTAGCTTGATGATTATTGAGTTTTAAATTCCTTAGGATCATTTATACTTCTTACTTATTAGTAAAGTATTATAAAAAGGCACTGCTGTATACACTAAATATTTACGTCACATTTATCTTGAAATGGAGCAGTATTGGTTGTAGCAAACAGAGTTTAATGGTTAACAATTAATTTGTTTCTGGAAACTGAATATAACATTTTAAGTTAGAAATACGAAGATGTATTAACATCTTAGTCAAGACCGTTTCTAGTACTGCAAGCTTTTCACAAAATTTTGGAGCACGTAAGCATGTTAATATAAAGTGTCATTCTATTCTCAGAACCTTTTTTTATGAACATATATAATATTTCAAAAAGTCATTTCATCGGGAATATGAATTTATTTATTTTTCCTGATGTGACTTGCTTTGCATCTTCCAATTCCGTATGAAATCTCTCATGTACTTTTGTTTGCAGAAAAAAAAATGCACTCCAATACAACATAAATAGGAAAAAAGTCCTGCAAACGTCAGTTCAGTAATCAATTAGGCGAGGAATCAATAGTTTGCCTCTCACTTCTTGTCCCAATGTTCAAGAATAGCGTCATTTATCATCTCTGTTTGGAAAGGTTGAAGGAGCTGAGCCTCTTTTAATTTTCTTGAAATAAACGTTATATAACCGAACGAAATGAAAATTTGTTTGAAAAGGTTTACAATATAAAGATGAGAAATTAATATTGGAGGAAGAAGAAGTGATTGATGAGATCAGTATCGTAATCACGTTTACATAAGGAAGGTTGTTTTTCTTCTTGCGTAGCTGGTAAGTGCTTTAACCCTTGCGGCTCTTCAATTCCGTAGTCTTTTAGGAGTTTATCTCTTTTCAACTTTGAATGCTCATTACACTTAGATGGCCTCAGTAACTACATTTTGCCTTAAGTCCCATCCCTGTTGTATATATATGAATTGCTAAATGAAATTATTTCCATTTTTCGTCTTTAATTTTTAACCATCGGGTCGACCTGCTTTTCTGTCTGTACATGAAGGAAACTAAGGAATAAGAAAGATACATTACTCTCTCATACTATGATATAACGATGTTAGGGTTAATTAAAAGCTTACAGAGTCGTTTTTGAATCAGTTTTACCTTAATACCTTAAAACAAGCTAATATGACAGAGACTAGTTTTATATTATCGTATATATTACTTTTATGTTAAAAGTAGTATTACGTTAACACAATAATTAGTCATACCAACACATATAACACTGGCGTTGCATTTTATTCGATTATCTTATTTTAGCTCCTTGTGTTGTGAGAACTGTATAAACCTATAATAAATATTACTGAACTTAGCAGCCCATTCATCAAAATTGGAAAACGGTCTCTGAAGAAGGAGATGGCTTACACTGCGCAATCCTTTTGCTTGTTTTGTTTTTTGTTTTTGGAAAATTATTGGAAACTGAATTGGTGAATACATCTGGGTTCTGTTCTTCACAGTATATGTTGCTGTTCATACTTTATGTTAAATAACAAAAGTTGTTCTTTAGTCAGATCAATGTGATATTCGTGTACATCAAAATATCATTAGTATTATTTAATTAAGCAAAGTCATTATAGTTCAAGCCGTTAATGTCTGAGAACTCTATAATATTAGTAGTGGTCTAACCTCTAGTACTTTCGAGCTGATTCTAGTAATTACATAGATTTGTTACAGATGAATGTATATGTGGAATAACAGTAATTACAAATTTCTGGTCCAACCCCACGGTCCCGTTTTGATGGTGCAATAACTCTGTTAAAAGCGTAACTAGAAAAAAACGACATGTTCATGCCGGCATTGCGCTCGTGTTCCATATTTATTAAACACAATTATACATATGCATTGTGCAATACACTAGCTCACAAGACGCCTTCGTTTTTACTGCTTGTAGGATTGATGACCGTTTTGCATGCTTGTTAGGGGCGTGAGCTAGAGAAATTGAGATCCTGTTGGGATTTCATTTCATAAGCCTATTTATTCAAAACTCTTATTCATAATATTTCGCACCAATTTCGGTTCGTATTGATCCGCAAAATGAATTAAATACGTCCTCTTCACTACAAGCTCTAATGTATCACCTTTCCTAACAGTCTAGTTTTAAAATGCATAACAAAGATACAAATGTGTACACGCGACATACCAACTGAATATGGGGGTGTGACGTTTCATGCCAGGAGGTGTGAGTATTGTCAACTTGTTTCTCATTTCGCAGTAAAACGGCTTTAGTATTTCATGTTTCAAATTAATGTAAACTCTCCAAAATATATGGATCAGGTGAAAGTTCACAGATTGTAATGCATACAAATAGGTTATCTTTGTTCAGTAAAATTTAATATTCCCAACTGCACAAGAGATTTTAGTTTTTCTCAGGGACTCAATGATTACGTGAAATGCAAGATTATTTCAAACACGTTATTTGTCGCGAATCATAACAAAAAAATCGTAATTTGGTCTAGAATCAAAATAAAACCATTGAATAGGTACTTCTAGACTTACACACAGCTGCCAACATAAAGAACACCAATGCTATTAGGCCTAACTCTGGATTTGTATTATAAACATAAGTAGGAGATGCAGCTTTATCGAGGACACAAACATGATTAGGGCTTCTCTACGTCGGTATTTGCTTTTTTTAATCGGTATTTATTTCTAGCTGTTTTATAGTTTTAATTTGATATCTTAAAATCCTGGTGTTTTCTTTTGGTTTTCATGTTTGATTTTATGTAGATGCCTTAAAATCGGTGTTTTCCGAACTTTTCGCTTTTAATACTGCACTAATTTCTCTTATGGGAGTAATAATAGGTGCAAAAAAAAAAATAGGCTTACATTTTATCGGCGACCGACACCAAAAAATTAAGACGTCAAACGCAAGTCTCAAATTTCTTTATTTTAAAGTACATTTTTTATTTATTGTAATAAAATTAACTAAAAAGTAAAAATTAGAAACGTATTAGGTTACATAAGGTTAGATTAGCTAAGAAAACGAAAAAAATAATTACTATTATACACAAACCCGTATGGAAAGGGTTATTAACAAAAGATTTCAAAAAATGGAAAAATTAAATATATCAATAAAATTTAATTGGTAACAGAACCTAACTTACATTACGCATGCCAAGCACAAACTTAAAATACAGACATATAAGGTCTTCATGAAGTTATTAAATAATTAAGAACCATCTTAACGAGAAAAAAATTTACTTGTTAAATTCACATCATACATTTAAAGACGTTTTTTTTTAGAGTGGCATAATGTCTCTTTTTCTTTCTTTGTTTCATGACTGTGACTATCGATAAAATGTATGTTTGTGTTTAGCTATTATATTGTCATGACTGTGACTATCGATAAAATGTATGTTTGTGTTTAGCTATTATATTGATGTATTAAAGGCGGCTCAGCGGTAAGTCTGAGGGCTTATAACGCTAAAAATCATGTTTCGATACTCTCGATTAGCACAGCACAAATAGCCCATTGTGTAGTTTTTTGTTTAACAACAAACAAAACATTCTTCTTTTAACTCACACGAAATCAGTTAACTGGTCAATCCTATTTAAATCTCAACTAGGAATACCAGTTCTGATCAATAAAAGCTGCCTTGCATACACTAGTTATAACATCGTTTTTAAAATGCTGGAATAAGTCCCCATATGATTGCACGAATTGATTATTGATTTCAGTTATGCATCAAAATTTCAATATTTGCGTTTATTTATTGCCTTAGACCTAAATTGTTTTCGCAACCTTACAATGTTTTTTGTCTGTTAGGTTTTTATATATATTTGTTATATTGTTTTTTTGCCATTATGTATTCAATAACCATATTTCTTGATATACAAAAATAAAATACTCTAGAAATGCATCCAATTACAATTTTAAACATGAGTATCGTAATTTGCCAGTGATAACATTCTTGACCAGCGGTCACGTAATTGCTAGTTATAGCTACAAAGCTATAAAGGACCAGCTTCACTAATATAATATCGATATAACTGATTATAACTATGGTATACACTGATAGTCTTATAACTACAAAGCTATAAAGGACCATCGTCATCCATGTAGTATCAATATAACTGATTATAACTATGGTATACACTAATAGTCTTTTACCTACAAAGCTATAAAGGACCATCTTCATCCATATAGTATCAATATAACTGATTATAACTATGGTATACACTAATAGTCTTTTACCTACAAAGCTATAAAGGACCATCTTCACTCATATAGTATCGATATAACTGATTATAACTATGGTATACACTGATAGTCTTTTACCTACAAAGCTATAAAGGACCATCTTCACTCATATAGTATCGATATAACTGATTATAACTATGGTATACACTGATAGTCTTATAACTACAAAGCTATAAAGGACCATCTTTACTCATATACTTTCGATATAACTGATTATAACTATGGTATACACTGATAGTCTTATAACTACAAAGCTATAAAGGACCATCTTTACTCATATACTTTCGATATAACTGATTATAAATATGGTATACACTGATAGTCTTATAACTACAAAGCTATAAAGGACCATCTTTACTCATATACTTTCGATATAACTGATTATAAATATGGTATACATTGATAGTCTTTTACCTACAAAGCTATAAAGGACCATCTTTACTCATATAGTATCGATATAACTGATTATAACTATGGTATACACTGATAGTCTTATAACTACAAAGCTATAAAGTACCATCTTTACTCATATACTTTCGATATAACTGATTATAAATATGGTATACATTGATAGTCTTTTACCTACAAAGCTATAAAGGACCATCGTCATCCATGTAGTACTAAGCTTTTGGAAATATCTGTTTGATTATCCAAACATGATTCATTCGTTAATAACTGAAAATGTATACTTAGTAAGAGTATGATAATCTAACGTTAATTTGCTAAACAAGTAAAATCATATCACACCAACTTATTTGATGCTTCAGGTATAGCCGTTCGTAATGACTAAAAAAATCTAAGTTAGTGAATTTCCCTCTGGTGCTCTCAAGATACACGTACAAACATGCAATGAAGTGTTCGAAGTATCAAAACGTACATCACAACAATAGATATAACTGATATTTGTATATCTATTATATTCAATGTGTACATATAGGATATTAGAGCATCACAGAAAATAATGAAAATATTGCTTTTTGAAAGTTTGATTTTAACCGTAAATGTTATGTGATAAAACGCTCGAAAGACGCGTTATAACTGTTATGTATTAGTTTCCAACAAATGCTATTTGGACGGAACTTGTTGTGAAAAGCTTAATATCAAACCTGTTTTATATTTTTTTCTTCCACAGGGACCTCTTATGTGAATGAACATCCACTGGTGACTAGCAGGTAATATCTCTGAAAGATTCAGCCAGTTATGAAAGACTTAATGAAAGGGGTAAGAGGCTTAATAAGTTACAAGTTTTCATTAAATATATCCAATCTTATAAAACAAGATTCTCATCTATATATATATATATTACCCCATATATGAATTCCGTGAAAATAAGTAATATGAACAAGGTCTTCTGTTGCTGTGGGCTTTACCGAGAGTTCACTACGTTATATTCAAACGATTTTGGAGTTTCACCACGTCGTTACAGTCTATGTCGCCACGTTCGGCCATACTCTATCTGACGGACGTGCATCTTGACAATAGTCTTGCTGCTCAGTTTCCATTGCAAAAGTCTGCGTCTGAAGACTGTCATGTTCCAAAGTACACCACTCCTTCCTGCTGGTTCTCCACAATCCATTTAATATATGGAAAGGACGGTTTCCCAGCGCCAGTTTTAACAGTCTGATCACACAGAAATCCATAGGTGCTACGTCCGTCGATTTGACCGTTATGTTTGCCTAAGAGATAGCATGAATACCAGTTTTCTTCTCCAGCAGGCCTATCGCGATCTTGTGGTTAGCAGGGTGGACTGTGTATCCAAATTTCTGCGATTCGTGCCCTGTTATCGCGAAAATAAAAATAAAAACTCGCGCCTCGTACTTTGTGGTCGTGGGTGCGTTATAAGACAGATGGTCAAATTCAACTATTCGATGAGAGTAGCCCACGAGTTGGCCAGTAAGTGGTATTGACTCGCTATCTTCCCTCTAGTCTAGAACTTCAAAATTAAGGACAGCTAGCGCAGATAGTCCTCGAGTAGCTTCCCGCAACTTCCCACAAACAAAGAAACAAATCATTCTCCAGCAACTGTTGTACGGGAGGTATGACTGGACGTAGGTTCTTCTTGACTATGTTGCCTACTACTGCCTAGGGCACAAGTACTACTCTTGTCACTAACCTTTGTGGTTGTGGAATCTTACAATTTGCAAACAACTTTGCTTCCATTTTCCGGAACTTGTTACAGGTCTCTTTTTGGATGGTCCTGGTGCCCTTTGTTTTCCAATCCTATTAAGTACAAGGGTTATCGTCATATTAAAAATTTTAAAACTCCAATCTGAGTACGTCTTTATGATCTGAATCTATGACAGTTTTGCGTCAGAAATACTGCCTATATTCCCTTCATAGCAATATATGTTCGGTGGCATCACACTACCTACTCGGCGTCGAACAGTGTCAAAAATGTAGTTCTGATTCCATCCGTTCCACCTCAACTTCGTATCAGCTGTGGCTGTCACGTGACTCGCTTTTTTTTGCATATTTATAATAATTGTAATATAACGTACTCAACCCTCCGTACCGAAAGTCGAAATTAGAATGATAATCCTGCGGTGAAAGAATATTCAAAGTTTTTGTACTTTCCTGCATATTTTTTATTACTGTATTTGCATGGTCAGGAGCTCCAGAGAAGAACTGCTGGGTAAATTAACCACAATTTTTTTGCACTTGCTTCGATGTTAGACTTTTCGACTTGTCTGAAGTCATTCCTATCATTGCTGAATTAACATCCACCAGGGGTAAAGAGGCATCTCTTAAAATTATATAATAAATAAAAATAAAAACGAGTTCGCACGTCCATAGCATTATTATTTAATAAAGTAAAATAAATCTTAAGTATAAAGAAGTGGAACTTCATTGGTTGTTATAATACGTGGAACTTCATTGGTTGTTATAATACGTGGAACTTCATTGGTTGTTATAATACGTGGTACTTCATTGGTTGTTGTAATACGTGGAACTTAATTGGTTGTTAGGACACGTCGAACTTCATTGGGTGTTATAATACGTGGAACTTAATTGGTTGTTAGGACACGTGGAACTTCATTGGTTGTTATAATATGTGGAACTTCATTGGTTGTTAGGACACGTGGAACTTCATTGGGTGTTATAATACGTGGAACTTCATTGGTTGTTAGGACACGTGGAACTTTCATTGGGTGTTATAATACGTGGAACTTCATTGGTTGTTAGGACACGTGGGACTTCATTGGTTGTTATAATACGTGGAACTTCATTGGTTGTTAGGACACGTGGAACTTCATTGGTTGTTATAATACGTGGAACTTCATCGGTTGTTATAATACGTGGAACTACATTGAGTGTTATAATACGTGGAACTTAATTGGTTGTTAGGACACGTGGAACTTCATTGGGTGTTATAATACATGGAACTTCATTGATTGTTAGGACACGTGGAACTACGTTGGTTGTTAGGACACGTGGAACTACATTAGTTGTTAGGACACGTGGAACTTCATTGGTTGTTATAATACGTGGAACTTAATTGGTTGTTAGGACACGTGGAACTACATTGGGTGCTATAATACGTGGATCTACTTTGGGTATTATAATACGTGGAACTTAATTGGTTGTTAGGACACGTGGAACTACATTGGGTGCTATAATACGTGGATCTACTTTGGGTATTATAATACGTGGAACTTCATTGGGTTTGTGAGGATTAATAAGTTTTGTTTTTCAATAATTCTTTTTTTCATAATTTCCCGCAAATTACACAAAGCGCATAGCCATCTCTATATGTGGTTTACAACTAATAGACTAGAGAGATAACACCTAGTCAACAGCACACACCGCAAGTTCTTGGGTTACTCTTATGTAGCTAAATAATGGGATTTTACAGGCACTCTTATAGCACATAAGTGCGAGCGCGTTTTAGCGGAAACGCATCGCAAACCATGAACCCTCGGATTCACTGTCGTATCACAATAACCACTAGGCCATGCCCGATTATTTTAACATAACAATTGTCTATATATATAAAAGAGGAAGTTTGTTTATTTGTTTATTTTGTTCGCTTTAGGAAACCAAACGGTCGAACTTACAAATTTTAAAATAACTTCATAATAACCAGTTTTTTACAAGAAATTTAATGGTGCTATTTATTTTGTATTTGGTGTAGTATTTGATGACGAAATTGACAATTAATGACTATTGCGCCATTTTTTAAAATAAATTTGTTTGTAATAAACATGCAAACATAAGCACGTTTTGCACATAAAAAGCGTTATGACGAGAGACACTCAGATCACCTTGCTGTCTATTCAGTATTTCCAAAAACAGTTTTCTTTAAATGGTGCTAAGTGATTTAGTAACTTTGTGAATTGCAAATTATTGTTTAGTGATACAAGTAATTATTCCACCCAAGAAACGCCCTTTCTATGGAAAGTCTTCTGCCGCTAAAAGAATGCAAGCACAAAGAGCAGCTGAAACAGAAGAAGAACGCAATCAAAGACTTCAAGCACAAGCTGCAAGACAGGCTGCTCAAATACAGAAAGAGACTTTGGAACAACATAAAGTTAGACTTCGAGCTCAAGCTGAAAGCCAGGCTACTCAAAGACAACAAGAAACTGTTGATCAGCACAAAGCCAGAGTTCAGTCAGAATCATCAAGGCAAGCTGGATAGAGACAACAAGAAACTTCTAAACAACATCAAACCAGACTTCAAGCACAAAAATTAAGACAAATAACTTACAGAGAGCAAGAAACAGAGGAGTAACATGATGTACGACTTCAGGCTCAAAGAACAAGAAAAGCTCAAACACGATCTTATTTCAAATAAAGCTTTGTTTGATTAAATGCTTTTTTATTTCTCGCATCACGGGTTTTGTCTACTAACTGAATAATTTGCTGGAAAAAAACTGATCTATACATTTCAAATCTAAATTTTCACCGTGCAACGCCGGCTAACTCATCTAGTTGTTCAATAAAATAACAAACTTCTTTATAGTTACCACACACATATATACACACATCAGTAAATATAGATCTTTGTGTTTGTATAGGGGGGAGGGTAAAAGAAAGTTAGAAAAGGCAAATTATATTTGGAGTGACATCATGAATAAACATACTAGAACCAAATTCAATAAAATAAAAACCATTGTGGTTTAAGTTTCACATTCTCAATATGGAGTTTGTACAGCTACTTTCATCCATTAACAGAAAACCTTCAGAGTCTTCTTGACGTTTATGACTCCAAAATAGATGGAGCTCTTCAGTACTTTCTAGTTTAGTGTTAGAACTCAAGGAAGCCATAACATCTTTCACTATAACATAGGCTGTACATCTTGTTCAACATTTTAAATCCGAAAGTTTTTGGTTCCTCTCGTCTCTAGCGTACTTAAACTAGTCATGAATGATATAGCTCCATAAGCGGTAAAATACGTACAGTAGCAATGTGTGCCTCTTTGTTGTAATGTGTTTAATTCAATTTGAGGATCATTCTCCGGATGCTAGCATCAACACTGCTGACTAATTTTATGGCTAAAACGTTCTTAAAACAAGAAAAGTTTGGGTGTAAAAAGGTTGCTGCTATAGTCTCAGCGTAGTAAGTCAATTCCTTGATGTGAGCTCTGAATATTATAAGATCTTTCAGTTACTGGATACGTTCTAAGGTTGATTGATGACAGAGACCCGTTTTAGTATCGTTCTTGTAATTCCTCCTTATTTATTACAACGTAATTAAAAGTTATGGAGACATGGAGTTCAACTCGAGGCATCTAGAGCCTTCTATTAATTGAATTAAGCTGTAAGGATCAAAATAGGCCCAACAGTACTAAATGACAGAACTTCCCCTGTTGATTTATTAAAAATGAGTCTATACCGAGACCATTATTATGAAAGTGTATATCTTTACAACTGCTAATTAATATTTTACATTGCTTTTGTAAAATGATTAACATAAGAACAATCCCTACGGATTCTTTATATATATGTTCGATGAGGTAAATTTGTTTTGTTTTTATGAATTACGAAAATTCTAACTTCAATCCGGGATTGCTCTCTGGTAAAGCTAGAATTTACTTATGAAAGTTTTGTTAAAATTTACTGTCGAACATGTTTGAATTTTTTCAGCTTTCTTTCAGGTATTCGCGCAAAGCAACACAAAGGCTACCTGCACAAGCCGTCCCAAATTTTAAACTGACAGACTAGAGGGAAGGCAGCTAGTCAGCAGCCCCCACCGCCAAGTCTAGTGGAATAATGGAATTTTACTGTCACTCTTATAACACACCCATGGCCTCAAAATGCGGAGCACGATTTAGCAGCAAAAGGACGCGAACCGCAGGTTCACAGTCTGTCATTCTAACCACTATGGCCGGGTCAACAGAAAGAAAAAAAGAACATTTTAAAATGGTAACTTTATTTATATAGGAAATAGTTGATTTATTCTTTAGCTCCACAAATGCTGTCAACTCCAGATTTAGGGTAATTAAAATGCTTTATTGAACTAAGTATCTTGCCTGATAAAAATTACTTAATACATGAAAACATTTCTTATGATAAAAAAATAGTTATGTATTATCATAAGATGCCGATATTTCCATAGTTTATAAAAAAAATAGTTATATATCATAAGATGCCGATATTTCCATAGTTTATAAAAAATAGTTATATTATATCATAAGATGCCGATATTTCCATAGTTTATAAAAAAATAGTTACATTATATCATAAGATGCCGATATTTCCATAGTTTATAAAAAAATAGTTATATTATCATAAGATGCCGATATTTCCATAGTTTATAAAAAAATAGTTATATTATCATAAGATGCCGATATTTCCATAGTTTATAAAAAAAGTAGTTATATTATCATAAGATGCCAATATTTCCATAGTTTATAAGAACCTGACACAGGAGCTGAGAAACGGTTTTATTGTTCAATATAAAAATTTGCTATTAAAAGCATACATTAAATTCATGACTTGAAAAGTCTGTTTTTGCTATGCGCAGAGCTGAGCATTGAACTATCTGCAGGGCTGATTTGGCCTACTGGGACACCAGGAAATTGCTCGGTGCATTTGACGCATTCTTAAAAACTGATTTGAAATTCTAATTGTTCAGCCACTATGCAACATGTGTTATTGCTCGGGCTGGTCCAATCCGTCCATGACCATCTGTGCTGTTTACCAGGGAATCGAACCCTGAAATTTAGCGTTAGAAGTTCTTAAGCTTACAGTTGAGCTACTGCATCATTGTATAGAACTTTATAAAAATATGAAATTTATTAGAATAAAAAACCTTCTCAAACACATATTAAAAAAAACTAGAAATATTTAAGATTTTAAAAACCAAAATTTATGTAAAATTGGAGGAAATCCATAATTTCAAAAAAGAACGAAATTTGTTTGTTGATAAAAAAAAATCTTTCGTCACAGGTAATCGTATTGACTTAATTTAAAAATAGAGAAAACTGTTACAGGACTATTAATATTATATAACTAAAAAATAATCATATAGTGTTGTATGTTATCAATATTTTAATTGTGTATTTTTACCGATCTATGATGATAGGTTTAATTGTTTCAAATTTAATCAATTTAATTCAAAGATACATATAGACATCTGTACTTTATAACTGATGGACTAGAAAGAAGGCAGTTAGTCAAAAACACTCATAATTGATAGACTAGAAAGAATTTTTGACTAACTGCCCACTCATAATTGATAGGCTAGAAAGAAGGCAGTTAGTCAAAAACACTCATAATTGATAGGCTAGAAAGAAGGCAGTTAGTCAAAAACACTCATAATTGATAGGCTAGAAAGAAGGCAGTTAGTCAAAAACACTCACTACAGTTTTGGAGATATTCTAATCTGACTGGGTAGTGGGATTTGAGCCTCATTCAAAGTTCAGAGTGCATCTTGTGGCAACTGGATGCGAACCATGGACTCTTGGATTCACAATCTGGACAGGCTAGCCACTAGGCCACACCTGGCTTTTGGTCAAACTAAACTTATAATTAAAAATTGATTTATCCTTTATTGTCTAGTCTTTTATAGTTATACCTGTTTTGGGGAATACTATCCTACATCGATACCCCTGGGGGAGAGGGGCGCACAGAACAAATAGCCCATTGTGTAGCTTTGGACCAGGCCAAAAGATTCCCAAACCTTATTTAATACGGTGGATGTAAACAAACTGTATTTTTCCGTATTTCATTATCAGTACTGATTCTTTTAAAAATATACGAGAATCAGCAACTGTTTGAATTAACAGTGAAACCCTTTCTATTTAGCAACAATACAATCAACTTTAGAAAACCGAACTAAGGAAGCATTTTACTAACTTTTGTTCGAAAACAGCGCCACAATCATACGCGAGAACCACAGCTTATACACCAGCACACACATTCCAGATCAAACATTTGTATTAATGTTGTTATTTACTTGGAAGGCATCCGTTTTATTTATAAAAATAATACAAAAACTCTGTAAAGTGAAAACGAAAGGACACTCCGCCAGTGTTTTCTTTTGCTCATGAACTTCCAGATTTTGTAAAGTAGAGCAATGATTAAGCAAAGATAGTCAAGACTCTCTCTCTCTCTAGACCTTTTTCTCCTGAAACATATAACAGTTGTTTCCTTTTTCAGCTTTGGTTTCAGGTTTAGAAAAAAAAGGGCCTTGTAATTCTTAAAACAATGGATTAAATTTTTGTTTTTGGTACTTCTGGTCCGTAGAGCAGATTAATCGTGTGATTTTTCATGCTTGCAACACAAAACGTGTTCAAGCATAGAGAGGGCTTTTTTTCTTTGGAGGTTTTAAACCACAGAAAGTGGTGCAAAAGACCAATAAAAATAATTTCTAACCGTCATGGGGGCATTAAGATAACGTTCATGTGTAATTCAGTGATGCGTATGTTTCTCCACGGGTACAAGCCTGTATCTATTACGAATATGGTATTCGTTTTCTCATTATGAGATAACCCATTAACTTTTCTACCATTATCTCGTACAGTGCCGGTAAGAGTTTGAGTAGGGTAAGTTAGAAAAAAAAAAAAAGTTAGCTCACATAATACGACAAACAGATAGAACTTAATCACGTGGTAAGGTTATCACTGTCTCAGATTTGATGGCACATGGAGCTAGCTAGCTTCTAGGAATTTTTTACACAAGTCTGAAACTGATTATGTCAGGGTCGTTAATTTTAACAAATATGGCATTGATATATGGTTCCTCCAGTATCCAAGTCCCGAATAATGATGGTTTATCAAGAAAAAAGTTTTTTTTTCTTATATTTCATGCAGAGTTAAATTGTATTATCAAGTCTAATTATTTCCACATCAAAAATGAGCGCTATAATCATCAAGAAACGATCGTTTTCAGAACTAATTTTCGAGATTAGACTTCAGGTGTGTACATTTGAAGGAAATACAATATACACCTTGTAAGTAGTGTTTTCTAAGAAATGCAATAAAAGACATATCCTTTTTAATTATTTCCTGTACACAGCGCTATACTTATTGCATTATTCCCTTCGTAATTAGTGTCTGCAAACAGTGTCGTATAATCATTGCAATTAATGGTTATAAACAATGCTTTAAAGTGAATATTCTTTGTAATTATTGCTATTAAACAATGTAATATACGACTTTTTTAGATTGTTCGCATACAATGTCGTATAATCATTGCAATTAATGGTTATAAACAATGCTTTAAAGTGAATATTCTTTGTAATTATTGCTATTAAACAATGTAATATACGACTTTTTTAGATTGTTCGCATACAATGCGTTAAAAGATACGTCCTAAATGCTAAATGGCATTTATGCTACAATGCTATATTCTATAACTTCCATTTGTTTTTAAATAATGCTATATTCAAAAACAAAACATCGGACAAAATATCTATTTGAACAAAACATTATAAGCAACGTATTTATATACCATTTGTAAACAATGATGTACGTTATATATCTAGTTCACTGTCTGTAAACAATGATGTACGTTATATATCTAGTTCACTGTCTGTAAACAATGATGTACGTTATATATCTAGTTCACTGTCTGTAAACAATGATGTACGTTATATATCTAGTTCACTGTCTGTAAACAATGATGTACGTTATATATCTAGTTCACTGTCTGTAAACAATGATGTACGTTATATATCTAGTTCACTGTCTGTAAACAATGATGTACGTTATACATCTAGTTCACTGTCTGTAAACAATGATGTACGTTATATATCTAGTTCACTGTCTGTAAACAATGATGTACGTTATATATCTAGTTCACTGTCTGTAAACAATGATGTACGTTATATATCTAGTTCACTGTCTGTAAACAATGATGTACGTTATATATCTAGTTCACTGTCTGTAAACAATGATGTACGTTATATATCTAGTTCACTGTCTGTAAACAATGATGTGAGTAATTATCTCATACAGCTACTTGATTTTACAAAATTTATCAAAATTCCAGATATTAAACCTTCACTGGCGCATAATGGTACATGCGATGTACCATTTATAATGTCTGTAAACAATACTGTTCACAATGAATCCTTACTGAAATATACTGTTTGTGAATCCCATGTACAATACTTTAACTATAAAAAATAGCATACTATATCTATATTCACATGATGTTTTAGTCATTTCAGTCGGTAGCCATAGTTTATTTGTAGCTTATGCTCTTCATATTTCATTGTTACTTGTAAACACAATATTCTGAGTCATTTCAGCCGGTAGCCATAGTTTATTTGTAGCTTATGCCCTTCATATTTCATTGTTACTTGTAACCACAATATTTTGAGTTATTTCAGCCGGTAGCCATAGTTTATTTGTAGCTTATGCCCTTCATATTTCATTGTTACTTGTAAACACAATATTTTGAGTCATTTCAGCCGGTAGCCATAGTTTATTTGTAGCTTATGCCCTTCATAATTTAATATTACTTGTAGATACAATATTTTGTAATTTATGGTTTTCATGTTTCTTTAATATTACTTGTAGATACAATATATTGTAGTTTATGTTTATCATGTTTCTTTAATATTACTTGTAGGTATAAAAATCTTAAAGTTTATGCTTTCCAATAATCGTCTTTTGATGGGCGTGATTGCCATAGAAATGAACTATGCGTATGATATATATATATCATCAACCTTTTCTTGCTTACTTTCATACTTAAGCGAATTAGTTTGGTTTAGAGAGATTTTTAAGCTACCTGCCAGTGACAATACATTAAGTCCATAGAGGATGACTGAAATGTAAAATAATTAGTTGACAACGAGTATAATGCTTAATTGAAACATTCTATTTAATGACGTTGTACAAAGTTCTATTTAACTTACTTTGTACAACGTCACAAACCTTGCGATTCGTGTTTAGAAGAATACAGAACAACTAAACCAGAATGGAAAATATCCCCCTTTTCTTTTGAAGTTTGAAAAATCATGCAGCCTAAGGCTAGTACTTTCATTAGTATAAGTGACTGTTCTCTAAAAGCCATTAAGGTTCACTAACGAACATTAAGCCTCTCAGACATTTTGAGCACCTGCCATTAGCCTTCCGTACCATTAGGCTATCAGCAAACCAAGGAATCAAAGAAACTAACGGGAGTAGGGGGAGGGGAAGGTGTTCAGTGAGAACATATTCCTTTTAGACTGATTAATTTTAGTATTTTCGGTATTAATAACGTACCGGGCTGTACAATATGAAAACAGACGGTCAAATCATTAACTTAGGAAGACTCATCATTAGGAGTTAGAGAGAGAGATATGGTGGTATAAAACCATTATGCGTTGTAGATCAAAGACAACTATTATTAAAGTAAAAAGTTCAGGTGTATGATTTTGGAATAAGACACCATAAGCCCGTCCTTATCAAGATTTTACATGTAAATATTAAGAGCGGAGAATATTTTAAATGTGTGTTTTTTTTTTAATTCTATTCATGTTTGCAGTAATTAGTTAATAACGGGTATTATTATGTGTTCTTTTATCGAAAGATTTTAATTAACGTTTTATTCTTGTTTCGCGTGCTTTCCAAGATTTTACTTCTATGTTTTCAACATAATGTGCATAACAAACACCCAAAAACACTTTGCGTTTTGAGACTGTGGGTATACTTTGTTTCGGTTAAACAAGAGTAGCTGAAGTGTTAGCTCAAAAATTCAGTTCAAGATTAGGGACTACTATGCGCAGGTAATCATTATGTATTTCTGCGAGACATTTTGAAACAAACAAATAAACAAGCAAACATCAAAATAATCACAATTCCAACTACGCCTGATGTAACTCGGTTATCTAACTTTATACATGATTACATGATCGCCATAATATTGACTCAAACTCCAAAAAGTCAAAAATTTCCAATAATAACCAGCTAAGTACTCACGACCAAGGAATCTCGGCTTACTAAAATTCAGTTTATCTTTTTTTTTAAGACCAATATATATATTAAAATATAATTTCGATGAACAATCTGAGCCATCCCTACATAGACGGCGCTACCGTCTGCCTTGTAAATCATCTTATTTCTCGCTTACTATATTCAAAGGGCTGATTACATTATATTATATTTTGACACTGATTGACATTTGTAGGTAATGTGATACCGCTGGAATTTGGTCGTATTTGTGAATGGCACTTTATGACGCAATATATTCCTACACACACACAGATCGTAAAGACGGTGATAGCCGTTGTACTTAATGACATTAGAAAAAAAAGGGATATAGAACAACTTGGGGAACCAGGAACATTCGGAAAAAGACCCACAACAAGACGTAACCCGCCATGGTAAGTAAGCAAGGTGTGGCGTTTTGTAACAGGTGAAAATTGATATAATTCAGTGGTAAAAGCCGTCCAGCATCAGTACGCAACCCGTCTGGAAAAGTGACACAAGTTATTTTCACGACATATCCGTTCAACCACTACATACCTCAAGTAGCTGAAGAATGGACTGGGTACTAATGTTTCTCCATACGAAGACATACTTTTCAAGTCTTCTGTAGATTTATGTGCAGCCGGACTGTTTAAACGGGCGATGTCCTCGAAAATTAAATGGAAAAGCTGGTGTGCTTGGGACATGACAGCCTTTTTGTAACGGAAACTACGCATCAGGGCTATTGTCGAGACGCACGGTCGTCAGAAAGAGAATGGCCAGACGTGGCGACATGTACTATAACGACGTGGTGAGACTTTAAAATCGTTTTAATATATAATATAACATACTCAATCTCTGTAGCTGAAGAGTTAGTGGTGGATACTGTTGACTACCTGCCTTCTCTCTAGCCTATCAGTGCAAAATTTGGGATATTCGCCTTCCCCATTCCCGTTAATTTCATTGATTTCTTAGCTTTCAGATAGTCTAATAGCACGAAAAGCTAATATCAGGTGCTCAAAATATCTGAAAGGCTTAATGTTCGAAGTAATGACGATATATGAATTCTACGTTTTTTTATAGATTGTTATAACAATCATTCAAATCACAATAGCCATTAACAAGACCGCAATATGCAAATCGTGAGTCATGATTCAATTTTCTAATATCATTTTAACTACGGCATGAAATCACAGACCAAGTTCTGTAGTTAAAATTTAATGCCGTTGTTACGTATCTGCTTGTTTGTTAATTTCCGGTATAAATTATTTCCGAGGAACTTTAGCGATACAAGTCCCTTCTTGATTAAACCAGTTTATTCTTTCTCG
>NW_013668833.1:78001-85261 GCF_000517525.1 Limulus polyphemus
AGGTTAGTTCTGTAGCCGCTGATAAAACATATCAAATCTTAAGTAAGTTCTGTAACTATTGTTGTTTTTACTGTATGTAGATATCAAGCCTTAGGTTAGTTCTGTAGCCGCTGATAAAACATATCAAATCTTAAGTAAGTTCTGTCACTATTGTTGTTTTTACTGTATGTAGATATCAAGCCTTAGGTTAGTTCTGTAGCCGCTGATAAAACATATCAAATCTTAAGTAAGTTCTGTCACTATTGTTGTTTTTACTGTATGTAGATATCAAGCCTTAGGTTAGTTCTGTAGCCGCTGATAAAACATATCAAATCTTAAGTAAGTTCTGTCACTATTGTTGTTTTTACTGTATGTAGATATCAAGCCTTAGGTTAGTTCTGTAGCCGCTGATGAAACATATCAAATATTAAGTAAGTTCTATCTTATTGCTATCTGTAATTGTTGTTTTAATCATTATATATATAGACTAGCGTATAGCCTTTCCAAAATGACTGGACAAGCACTACCACCTCCATCCCATAGTATACCCTATTCTCACATTTCATAGCTAACTGAAATAAAGTTTGCGAAATCAAGCTTCACCAACAAAGAGGCAGAAAAGTGAAGACGACGCAGTCAAACGTCGGTAAGTTCCTTTGTGAGCCAATCAAAATTAAGATCATTCGTGAAATGAATTCGTGGCGTATTCGTAGAGCAATTATTGTTAAAATCAGTTAGATTAACAACTGGTAATATATAGAAAAGTCAGTTCGTTTTGGTAACACTACGTTCCAACAATGGCTTTTATGTCATGTTGCTTAGCAACAAAAGTATAGCCTAATATTTTCGTTAGTCTATGTACTGAAAGTATAAAATGAAATATATATAGACAACAAAACTGGAAAATATTTGTTGATTTCTTAACTTAGTGTCTTTTTATTATTATTAAACACTTCGGTGATATAACAGAAAATAGCTTAATTCAGAAACGATTTACGTTTAAAATTGAATCGATATTTTTACTTTCATGATAAATTTTATGCACTTGGCTCTAGGCTGGTGATCCCACACTACGTCTTTACTATAGGCTCATTATACCAAAAATCACTACACTTATAAGGTTTCACGGCACCCCCCTCCTACCATCATGGCCCTCTTGCACCCCCGTCACTAAAATCCTAATGGGCAAACAGTAATCGAACTATTCTATCTGGATAAATTGATTTTGGCTTTTATGACTCTTCCTCTTTCGATAAATCAAACGTGACGTGACGCACACTGACTTTCATATCAAGTAAAGTTAGTTATGTAACTAAATGCTTCTGTAATCTGTAAAATCGGGACCTTTTTAAAAGAAGTGAAAATTGAGATTCGAGCCGTGTAGGTGCCTTAGCCGTCTAGGGTATCCCATATCGTTAGTTAAGGGCCGTAGAAACCTAATTCTAACACAATTCGATTACCTTTGTCGTACTTATGGTACATAAACAGCAGTATCCCTCGAACAATGACAACATGTCTGCATTTCATGATATCATTTATAAATCTACGTCTGCGCTGTACTATCGAACGTTTCTTATTCCAGCTTCAGTCCAGGTTGCTCGAAACGTCGTGTATTAAATAGCCATTAATTAATTTAGCAAGTAATTATTATTTCATCGTATATTTATCCTCGCCCATGCAGAATTTTTAACGTTATCAAATCAGGAGTCAGATATGTTGCCATGGTTTTAACAGTTATAAACTTTAAGAGATTAGATATGCATCAATGATATTTG
Source organism: Limulus polyphemus (assembly GCF_000517525.1). Taxonomy (NCBI): domain Eukaryota; kingdom Metazoa; phylum Arthropoda; class Merostomata; order Xiphosura; family Limulidae; genus Limulus; species Limulus polyphemus. The sequence continues at coordinate 79,756 of NW_013668833.1, forward strand.
AACGGCATGTATGTATATCAAGATTCTGAATCATTGCTATAGCCACGATATGCATGTATGCAATCAAAAACTTTATTTTTTAAACCACTAGATTAATCATTGTAAAGACATTAAAATAATCTGGAAGTATCTGTGTTGATAAAGAACAGAGTGATTTTAGCTTTGTATTAAATACTGGCTGTGGTACCTGTCCGTCGGACGGGTGAAATGTTGATAAAGAATAGAGTGATTTTAGCTTTGTATTAAATACTGGCTGTGGTACCTGTCCGTCGGACGGGTGAAATGTTGATAAAGAATAGAGTGATTTTAGCTTTGTATTAAATACTGGCTGTGGTACCTGTCCGTCGGACGGGTGAAATAAAAACGGTGTGTGACGAAGGATAGGAAACTGTGCTTCTAATTTTTTATTCTTAACATAATAAACATTAAAGGTGCGATAAAAATACATAAAGGTGCCAATATCGGAAAGAAAGACATACTGTTTTCAAGAATTCTAATTATAGTGGTTACATAGTTCATTCTAATGCTGAGGGATATACAACATTGGTAGTTTTTCCGAAATTAGAGGGGGTTCCAAGCCCCCCATGACCTTCCTCGTGTCATCCTGTGCTGATTGATAAAGAAATGTAGATACGTATAAAGAACAGATACACATGCACACATATTGACGTTCATTAATATATCGATTTGTAACAACCCCGTTGAATTATCTTTTTTGCTTGATTGCTCTGCACGGCAGTGAAGTTATTGTTGTTTCGTTGTTGTTTTCAAATTAAAATGTCTTACTGATTTCAATAATCCGTTATGGGATGGGTGTATAAGATATACTATAATAACACTGCTATCTTTTGGCAATGTTAACTTTAGTTACAATAATACTTTTTTTTTTCTTTTGAACTTTGATACAAAAGTATTCAGAGTGAATGGCTTATAACTGTATAGTATGTATACACAAATATTACTACAGAATAACAAAAAAAGGGTGAACTTGTAACATATTCTACGGCAAAGAATCTTGGGTAGCTATCACGACATTTGATGATGATGACAAAATTTTGTATTTCACGATGTAATTGTCAGTGTAAATGACAACACGCAGGGATCGAAGCTCCCACGACACCCTCAATCCTGATACATATATTTGTTTAATCTCTCAGTAATCATGAGAATTTAGTTATAAAAACCGTTTTTACGATATTCGGAAACAAAATTAATTTATCTGTGATTCAGTCAAATTCGTTTCCCATGGCCAAAGAAAAGTAAACCGTCAACATAAAATGTGTTTTATATTCATTAGCAATTCACATCAGAATAAGTAAACGTAAGTTAATGAACTGTAGTATCTCGATAATGTAAAATCAATTATCAATTGTTTAAGTCGAGTTGTCTAGCTGAGAAGTAACAGCTACGTAGTTAAACACGTCATCCAATTCACTGCTTAAGAAATCAACATTGAAATGGATATGACCGACTTTAGGAACTGATCCACTTCTCTGTGTGCACTCGACGAAAAGTTAATTACCATATAGGGCGAAATTTAATGTAAATAAAAAATAATAATTGTTATCCTATTAATAGCATATGTAAATAATATTTAACGGAGAGTAAGCCATCTCTAAGTAGAGTACATTAAGAACCATCCAGCTGAAAACAAATTACAATTTCAAAAATATATAACTGCCACTGACAAATAATTTCTTTCAATCAATAGATCCATTGTTAAGATATCGAATTTTTCTGTAATTAAAAACTCCCAAAATATAACCAGTATAACAAAACAGCAACTTACATATTGATCGTCTAAAGGTGCCTGCTAAACACTTAAGGAAAAATAGTATCATATATTTCTATCCTAATTGCAGTTGCTAAGCCTAACACATGAAAATTCGTATTTGTGGACAACGCTGATTTTTATTTATAATTGTTGATCAATAACTCAGCGATAAACTTAAGGGCTTATAACACTAAAAATTCAAGATTAGATTCCCTCCGGGTGATATAATTCAGATTGCCCGTTGTGTAGCTCTACACTAAAATTAAAACTTCACTCTCGTCCCTTCACGTCATAAATCTTAAACTTTATTATGGATATTTCTGTCCTAAATATAAAAGTTATTGTTGTTTTAACTCATTTCCTTCAGAGAAGATTATGGAAACTGGTAGATCTTGAACCAGTAGTTGTTTTTCAATCTTCTTAGTTATTCTGCCTCTTAAGGATTTTTTTATTTTTCGTAAGGAATCACGATAAAAAAGTCTTACGATAGTCAAATTGTAATACTTAAATCACTACAAATGCACGTTTTGTAGCGAATCACTTGTGTGGGGGAAAAACTGGCCAATGGGATCAGTTATCGAGCTAACACAATAAATCTCTCACCTGGAGATCAGTTATCGAGCTACTACAATAAATCTCTCACCTGGGGATCAGTTATCGAGCTAATACAATAAATCTCTCACCTGGGGATCAGTTATCAAGCTGACACAATAAATCTCTCACCTGGGGATCAGTTATCGAGCTACACAATAAATCTCTCACCTGGGGATCAGTTATCAAGCTGACACAATAAATCTCTCACCTGGGGATCAGTTATTGAGCTAACACAATAAATTTCTCACCTGGAGATCAGTTATCGATCTGACACAATAAATCTCTCACCTGGGAATCAGTTACTGAGCTACACAATAAATCTCTCACCTGAGGAGCAGTTACTGAGCTACCACAATAAAGTAACTTTTTAAAGAATTCTCCTCGATCTTCAGCTATTGCATCTGGTTCTATGGCACCTTGTTCTTTTGCACCCGGTTCTATTGCACTTCATTCTATGGCACCTGGTTCTATTGCGTCTCGTTCTATGGTATTGTCAGCTAATTATCAAACATCAAAAACCGATATTTCGGAAACCTACTTAGTGTGCTGTTTATATAAGTCGGAGATGTTATCCGGCGTTACAATAAATTTACAGGCAAAACACATTTACAGGATTTGTTTAAGCATGAAAAAAGAACAACAACAACAAACAAACAAAAAGCTGTGACAAAAACCAACGAGTTAGTCCATATTTTATGAGCAAGGTCCAAAGCAATATACTTCTATATATATTTATAGGTAGTTTTCACGTCACAAATGCAGATAGAACAACAGACTTGTAACAACGAATACATTTTTTTCAGTGCTTTTTATCGGAATGGTAAAAAAGTAGAAAATTACCTCCTTAATGTTAATTCTAAATATTTTCTTTTGACAGAATACATTAATACAGTTGAAGTAAATAAATTATATACATGTTCTAGGTGTTTATGTTTTTTCTTCCCTGTATATGGGTGAAAGTGTAGCAATACGTGGCAAAAGATTAAACAAAAATACACTAAATAGACCTGAATCTTTCATTGTATTTTTTTAAAATAAGCTTTTGTCCATAACTAGTTTCTATCATAGTAGAATGCCAGGTGGTTAGAGGGCGCTCGACTCGCAGTCTGAGGGTCGCGGGTTCGAATCCCCGTCACACCAAACATACTCGTCCTTTCAGCCGTGGGGGGGGGGGTTATAATGTGACGGTCAATCCCACTATTCGTTGGTAAAAGAGTAGCCCAAGAGTTGGCGGTGGGTGGTGATGACTAGCTGCCTTCCCTCTAGTCTTACACTGCTAGATTAAGGACGGCTAGCGCAGATAGCCCTCGTGTAGCTTTGCGCGAAATTCTAAAAACAAACAAACAAACAAGTTTAGATTCACTCTGTCGTACAAACGATTTCAGTACTCAAGTTTACTTAATAACATTTTCTATTCTTTACGAGCTTCTATTGGATACTTTCACTAACATTTATTTAATTCAAAATCATAACACGTTTCAAACAAGTTAAAGTTAGTGTAAACATTTATTGATTAAGCCCCCCTCCCCCAGTGGCACAGCGGTATTCTGCGGACTTACAACGCTGGAATCCGGGTTTCATTGTATAGCTTTGTGCTTAATTACAAACAAACAAACAATTATTGATTAAGCTTTTGTGCTCCAACTCTCTCTTTTATTTATTGTAAAATCCTGTTATTGTTATTGTAGCTGTTATTCATTTAACTAATTTTAAAAATCACAATTATGCTCATGTTTTTAAGTCAGTTACTGATAATATGTTAGGAATTTTTATCGATAATAGCCTTGAAGTTTATTCAAAATACTTATATATAATCCCTGCATATATGTGTTTATCTGTTTATCAGTCTTTTATCTTCCTAGTAACCTTAAAGTTAATCCAACATATCTATAATCCATGCATGCATGTGTGCATCTGTTTATCAGTCTTCCTAGTAACCTTGAAGTTAATCCAACATATGTATAATCCATGCATGTATGTATGTGTGCATCTGTTTATCAGTCTTCCTAGTAACCTTGAAGTTAATCCAACATATCTATAATCAATGCATGTATGTATGTGTGCATCTGTTTATCAGTCTTCCTAGTAACCTTGAAGTTAATCCAACATATCTATAATCCATGCATGTATGTATGTGTGCATCTGTTTATCAATCTTCCTAGTAACCTTGAAGTTAATCCAACATATCTATAATCCATACATGCATGTATTTGTGCATCTGTTTATCAGTCTTCCTAGTAACCTTGAAGTTAATCCAACATATCTATAATCCATACATGCATGTATTTGTGCATCTGTTTATCAGTCTTCCTAGTAACCTTGAAGTTAATCCAACATATCTATAATCCATACATGCATGTATTTGTGCATCTGTTTATCAGTCTTCCTAGTAACCTTGAAGTTAATCCAACATATCTATAATCCATACATGCATATATGAGTATATTTATTCATCTCTACCCTCCCGTATACACATTTGTGTTTGCCTGTATATTTCTTCAACTGTGTTCCTATGTTCACATATCTGTACTTTTTTCAAGTCTCTGTATACTTATGTTTATATTTGTTTTGTTTCTTTCCTTCTGTATTTTACTAACTACTTATGAGTTGATAGCTGTATCTTACTTCAACCCTTTGTACATTTATTTATATATATGTACCTTACTTCAGGTTTATGTATGTGTGTTTATATCTGTACTTACTTCATGCCGTTGTACATTTGTTTATATCTGTACCTTCGATAAGTTTGTATATGTGTGTTTATATCTGTACTTACTTCATGCCATTGTACATTTGTTTATATCTGTACTTACTTCATGCCATTGTACATTTGTTTATATCTGTACCTTCGATAAGTTTGTATATGTGTGCTTATATCTGTACTTACTTCATGCTGTTGTACATTTGTTTATATCTGTACCTTCGATAAGTTTGTATATGTGTGTTTATATCTGTACTTACTTCATGCCGTTGTACATTTGTTTACATCTGTACCTTCGATAAGTTTGTATATGTGTGTTTATATCTGTACCTTCGATGAGTTTGTATATGTGTGTGTTTATATCTGTACCTTCGATAAGTTTGTATATGTGTGTGTTTATATCTGTACCTTCGATAAGTTTGTATATGTGTGTGTTT